>NW_026091799.1:0-8295 GCF_024586455.1 Bactrocera neohumeralis | reverse complement strand
CCAGTCGTCCTTAAATCAGTGTTGTCCAACGTGACTGTGTGCACGTTATGCTTGTGTTGGTTATTCTAGCGTCAACTAATCCCAAAATTCTGCTTTGCTTGCCTACGAAGTTGAGCACAATCGTGCTTTCACAGGCACTTGTCGCGACATGTTGGTGTGAGTTGTCTGGACGTAATTAAGGGATAAAACATTGTTGCCAGATGGAAAAATACCGTTGATGCAAAGCAATGGCTGGATAACTTCTTATCTGCTTCAGTATAATCAATGGTCAACTACTGGTTTGCTGAATTTCGCTGTAACCATAATAGCAAATGATGCATAATATAGAAGAAAGCCATAAGCCATTAAATTATGTAAAATATTTAACATCATTAAATTAGTAAATATCATTCGCATAGACGCAATGAGAAGAAAGTGCCAGTGGTCCCTCAATGGTTATTATTTGCATTATAATCGAAACCGTAATCATAATAACCAGTCGGTAAGGTTTAGCTATTTTTTGGGATCCACATAGAATTATATTAACTACCACTATTGGTTCTGCTTTTTTTCTTTTGTTATGAAGATAATATTATGAGATTTTGATTTGAACACTTTGGCTTAAATTTCGGCTATAGTGCACTGAATGTTGTCGTCGAGCTCCTCCAGCGTTGTTGGTTGATGTAAAATATCTGTAAAATATCGTAAAACTTTTATTTAACATACCCCTCGAGAAAATAATAGTGAGGCGTTAAATCGCGTGAATTTGGTGGCTATTTGACTGTGCCATATCTCGAAACTTACGAGTCACCAAACTTTGCAAACAATGTATTCATGCTTAAACGTAAAAACATAAGGTGTCTTGTTGAAATAGATTTTTTTTTTTCATTTTGGAGATGTTATAACGTTTCCTAATCAACACGAGGATTTCACTCACTTCAATAGTAACAAATTTGTTTGTTAACGATTTTTGGGGATACGGTGAACGTACTTTACGGTCCGTTGGAGGTTTTGCAATGTGAAAAAGTCTTGTTACGTAAACATATTTTATTGGACCGACAAAATAAATGAAAATAAATTAAATTTATATAACTGCCAGATAGGACCAATTTATATTACAATCGCTTGAGCATTTGGAGAACCAGTAGAGGTATTTTGTTAGTCTTCAGTTGGTGCAAATATTTGACGTCAATTGTTTGATATAAAAACAGTTCGCATTCTGTTTAAATGCCAAATGCCAGCCCAAATCACTGATGCAATTTATGAATATAGACGGTATCATCAGTTTGATTTATTATCTTGACATCTGAAGGCGCACACGCTGTATATAACTCTCTACGAAAATATAGGGCTTATACTCTTACATGCACATGTACGTAGTTGTGGGTGTTTGAATTTCTCTGATACAATTTCTTTACATTTAACACTATTTTGGTCACATTATAAAGCAGCAGCAAGGCAGGTTCCACTCACATTTTTGTAAACATGAATTAGTTTAGATATGGGTACACCTAGTTATGTAGTATATTTACAAAAGTTATCGGGTAACAAACGTGATTATAAATTTCACATTTATCTTTATTATTTGGACATTGCTGCAAATTATGTTAATCTTATTGGTATTAGAACGTACTTTGTCATTGGAGACAATCTTTTCATTCAAACTAGAGAAAGATTGACCGATATACAAGTATACGGAATAAAGTCACACGGAAGTTCGAAAATCTTTATATTCGATATATAGGGACAATACTTCCCGTCGATTCAACCCATTTGTAGCACAGACATACTACTATCGGGAGAAGATTCTCTCTTGAATTTTAATTTTATCTCTGACACCTTGACCGATATTTTCGATAAAAAATTCAACTATAAAGCACTGCGTCAACATATTCAGTATCTAGAGGCTTTAACCGCTTTGCTTAGATTTATGCAATTTTTGTCATATGGTGGCACGTCTCAAATGCACAATTCGTGCAAATATTGGTAGTCGAAAAGCCTTTTCGCATTGCTGAATTTTTTTTTATTCATAGTAATAAATAAATTAAACAAAAATGTGTACTATTTTGGTCGACCACTTTTTGACATTTTTGCGCTAGAGAAATTATTTCTTGAGACTAAAACTTTCATCAGTGTAAATCGAAATTTCGAAATTTTCAGAACGGAAGCGAACGAACCGTTGTTATGCTATAGGAACTGATACAGCATCTTCTTCATCCTTATTTAAACAAAAATTCAAAATATAAAATTTCTTCTTTATTTTCACTAATTTTTGAACAGCTGTAACTTTATTTCAACTTCCCCGAATTTAACTTCTTTTTGGTTAAAAGCTTAAAATCTAACCTTTCCAACACTATATAAAATGGCATAATGTGATTGGTAGCACTGAAGATATATGGTATGACTGCAACGAGATCTATTGACATAATACGAAAAGATTGGAAAATGGAATTTGAATTGTTGTAAATAGGAAGTAGTCCGTATTTCGCCCTTTACATACTTTAACATCAGAATGTCAGAGTAAATTGTTATGTACCGATATTTTGAAGTCGGTCGGATCTCGGATATGTGTTTGACTTAAAGAAGTGGACGGTGCCACGCATCGTCCCGGTTCCTCTATTTGTGCTGAGTTATAGTTACTTTATACTTGTTTGGTTATTAGCGTTTTGTGGGCGTAACATTGGTCCTGATTACGCCCGTCTACGCACTCATACTGTTTTTAACCAAGGAACGCGTATATCAAATTTCATTAAGATATCTCAATTTTTACTCAAGTTATAGCTTGCACAGACGGACGGACAGGCAGAATGTCTACCAGATTTCAACTCGTCTTGTCATCGTGATAATTTATATATATATAACTCTATAAATATCTGCTTGCTTAATTTTGGGTGATATATATACAACTGTTAATGTTTTATCTCTGTAACAACTGGTTGCAAGATTATACAAATTTTGGTTGAAAGTGATATTTTGACATAAACCTAACCGAAAGAGACAAAAATATCGGTATTCTTCTTGTCATTGACGATTGTCTCATGTCTCTAATTGTAGTATACTGTACTTTTGTATAGTAGTATACTGCATCTGCCAGAATACCAAAATGAGACTCCTGACTAACAAAGTCACTAGAATTATCATTGTGACAATTAGAAATTTGAACAAGTCTAAAGTCGTGACAAAGCAGAATACCGATAAAATTTGAATATATTGAGCTGATACGCAAAACCTCAAACCAGATGATCGGGATTGATTATATTACGGATATGAGATTAGAGTGCCAGGTCTTGACGAACTCCATTTTGTTCATGATAGTATAGTATTTAGCCATTAATATAATAAGTTTGTTAGAATAACGGAAATTATATTATGTGTATCCCTTAAAACTAATCGAGATAGATATAAGGTTATATATATATATACAAATGATCAGAATGAAGAGACGAGTTGAAATTCGGCAAGCTGTAACTTGAGTAAAAATTTACATAACGTAATGAAACTCGGCACGCATGTCCCTTGAAAAAAGTGAGGTGATTAGGGGACCACTGACACCATTAACCGAAAGCCTATAAAGTGTCATAACGAAGGACTAAATAAAGGTATGAAACTGTAATTTGTTACAGGGCTCGCAGTGGCAAGAGACAACTGTGAGCTGAAAATGTCCCTAATAGGTTTAATGATATATCTCACGAACAATTCAAAACTATATCACCTAAATTTATAAATAAAAAATTACTTGGACATTTCTTGCGACAGTGGAGATTGAATGATAACCATGCCTACTCCCATGTTACAGTTTTAATAAAGACTACTAAATCGCGATAAATCAATAACTAAATGCGCCAATGACATTAAATTTTACATCTAGAATGGCACAAGAGAGCTTTATAGCAAGAGGAAATTACATATCTCTGTATCTACTTGACCAACTTCTACAAAATTTGGTACATAGAATTATTTTGACTTTCCCATTGTACAGTGCGAAAATCGAATAAAACAAAACTCTAATATACTTATTGATATTCGGTTATTGATATTTTTGCATGTCAGAAATGGCTTGAATCAGGACATCCTTAATGATGAGGACCCTTAAATGGAACTCTGAGACATCTTTATTTGTAAATAATATGTGGAAACATCAAAATAGATCAAGTCAGATCAACCCTACCCTATCTCTCGTATTCTAAATAAAATATTTTCAAACTACCAGTTGGCTTTATTCCGTTACATCGGTCAATATGTCAAATACTTGGCACAATCAACTGAACTTATAATATTGATGTATTTTAATGCCGAAAATATGTGAAATAGTTATCGTTTTTTTAATGGTTTGGCGCTGCAAATGATTGAAGTTGGTTCCTGGTTTTACTCTCTTCCGATCTTCTGGCTGACGTTTTACATCAATTCAATATATTGCCCTCATTTTTGGATGTTTTTACAAACTAACCCGCAGTAAATTATAGCAATAGAATTGGGTTACTTTATGACTCATAATATAATTTAATAAAATACTAAATTCGATTGTAATCCATTCACGATTTCGTCGAACCATGAGTGTGCCTGAAAGTACGGATTGTTTCCTGCAAGTTACGAAAGTATAAAAGTTCGGTTACGTAAATTTTCGGATACACTTAGTCTATTCATAAGACATTCTCAAACAAAATGAAAAACAATTCATTCTAAGAAGGAGATCAATAGTACTTTTACTGTGAATAATTTTTAGCACTAGACATATAATATATAAATTTACCTATTATATAGAGCCGTAGCAGAAAGAAGATGATACGATACCAGTGAACAGAACCTATGTATTACGGAATTGTTCTTTTAGTGTGTTACTAACTAAAAAAGAAAGAAAGATAAAGAAATATATACAACTGTGATCAAATTGAAAGGTGAATTTTAATTTTTACTTCGCGTGTTTTTTGAATCAAAATTTTTTTCTGTATGTTGGTAGTACCGTTATGATATCTATGCTAAATTTCACGTCAAAATGTTCATTAGTATTTGAGATACGCGTCGTTTTGTGAGGCTCTAAAAGTGAATTCTTCGATTTTTATTATGTCTGAATTTATTGAACAAAGAAGTGCGATAATGCACCATCTCATACTGCATTGGTTATTCATGATCATTTCGCCACATTTTCAACTAATATCGTGCCGCAACCACCTGCCACCGTTCGCCTGATTTACCTTCGTGCAACTTCTGGCTATTCAGAAAATTCACATGACCATTCCGAGGACACAGTTTTTATTCAATTGAGGATATAAAAGCTGAGTCGAAGAAAGCTCTGATGGCCATCACGAGGATTTATTAACATGTTTTGGGTACTTATGTACATTTTTTCTATAACAAAATTTTTGTATACTTTCTTCTGAATATTCAGATTTTTGAAGTTGTTCTTCTAATGCTGACCTTGTCAGCCATTCGAATTTTTCGCAATTGCTGCATCGACATTACCGCCATGCAGGGATGCTCGGTAACAGAAAACTTTGGCTCAACACTACTTTTACGCACTTCTTCCGGATATTTAATATTTGTAAAATCCGCATGTTGCGTTTTCGATATTAAAGTAACCTCCAATTGAATACCACATTTCTCTACGTAGCCGTATTCTGCCGCCTGACGCATGGTCCCACCATCAAGTCGTGGACCTTGTATTGGTAACATTTTTTACCGCTTCCTTTTTGATTCCTCGATAGAAGATATTTGTTATCTTCTACAAACGAAATTTATTAAATTCGTTTTTCATAATTGCATCGTCGGCGGTAACCGTAAACAAATTGAAAACTTTTAACTTTCTGGTTAGGCATCTTTTGTAAAATCCGCATGTTGCGTTTCCAGAAAGTAACCTCCAAATGAGTCAAGAACTCACGTAGCATTTTTCCTTTCCTGATTGGTTCACCTTCAAGTCGTGAAATCTGTTGATGTTTAAGTTCATGATCAGACTGTAAACTGTTCTCGAAATCTACGCCATAGTTGCTCTGGAACTCACGTTCAATGGCGTTGAAACTTTTTGATACGATGGGCAGACGTTCCACAGGGACAGATGCATAAAATCCCAGTTTTCAATTGATTTAGATTCCACTGACTTTGCCGACATTGGTCGCATTATTACGTTTCCATTTCTTTTCGGAAACGAACTTCAGAAGATTCAAAAATTTTCGATACATTTTTATTTTATTAAACTATTTTTACTTTATTATAAAAACTGACATAATCCCAATCAGGTCGCAATCCAAATACTTTGAATGGACAAAATTCACTTTTTTAAATTGATCAAAAATAAATAGAAGAGCTGATTACTGCCACATTTATAAAGGGAGCTCTTCTGCAAAGTGCCGAACGTTGTGTTTCATTACAGTGATCAGAATAAACTCAAATATGATGTGGCAAAAGTATTCCCGTATTCGCTGTAGTCTCCAAGGATGTAATGGTTACAATTGTTGTTGAGAGTTTAGATACTATAATCGGTTTAAATAACCCTCACCATTAGCTTTCTTTGAGATTGATTCTCCTCTTTGTATTAGATAGAAAAGTGAGGCTGGGGGTGATCTGTCGAACGTTGTCGAACGATTTGTAGTTATTGACATTTTGTCTTTAGGAACTGTTATCGACAAAAATTACTTTGAAATAGCGTAATCTGCCACTTCAGGGTATATCGATAGATGAAAAAAAAAATAAAGCAACATGCTCTTATCCCAAAAATATAAAGGAAGGCCCGATTTTACAGGTTTTGTTCGATGCAAATACAGAATATATTCTTTGGTCTCCTTCTCTGTCTATTTATTTTTCTTTAGCTAAATTTTTATCAAACAACAAAAAAAGTCATTAACAGCAAATTGTAATAAAAAATAAAAATCGTTTACAAATAATCTTAACACAATTTGCATAATCAAGCAAAACACAAAAAAATAAAATAAGAACTCCAGTTATATCTGATTAATGTTTGTTCAAATCAGATTAAATTTATTTAATTAAAGAATAATACAATTAATTGCATAATAACCAGGCAGACAACTTGCTTAAAATTAACTGATAAATGCTTCCTTAACGCCAGATTTTTGTTTGTTTGTATGTACAACTTTTATGGTTTTCACACATATTGCTTACTATTGTTGTTTTGTTTATTTATATTAAATTTAATATTTGTCCACCATATTCGGTGTATGGGCGAATCTTCGAATACGAAGATAATAGCCACAATAAATGTGGTGAGCATGTTGAACGCAATACAACACAACAACAATAGTAAATTGTCATTAGTCTGTGGGTGGTGCGAGTGCGCCGCAGTTGAGCTTCAGCTTGCGAGCATTGGCGATGAGCAATCCATTGCAGACGTCGCTACGTGTTTGGCCAACTGAACACGCTCAACGCGGCCTTTGAATCGGATTTGTGCCAGCATTATTTTATTGCATGTTTTGTTTAGCAAAGCTTTTTTTTCACCGAATAATTAATTTGTTTTTCGGTTAGATTGTAGCTATATTTAAACGCCGCTTATCTGCAAGCGTAAACAAGAAAAACCGCTTTATCTTTGGAATTGGTTGAAGACTTGGAGCAGCAATTGCTGCCGCGCATTTTTATCTCACACAAATGCTTTGCTACTTTGTTACGTATAGAAATCGGAGCCAAATGGCATTTCCAATTGCAATTTCTTGTAATATTTATTCGAACAAACGTTATCTCAGTATTTACGTGCATATTTGAGTATTAATCCCGCAGCATTTTAAAATATTTCCAATCAGCAGGGAGTATGTGTGTGTAAAATAAGCACCGTAATTCGAATCATTGCGCGAGTAGTGAAAAATAGCAACGAAAAAATAGTATTTGATATTATAAGCTGAATGGAATTTGAAACGCTTAAAGCTAGAAAATTCCATTCAAACAAATGCTTCAATCGAAAATATATATTATAAGCAAGTGTAGTCATACTGCGCAACTGTAAGTTGCTTAGTATGCAAATTGCAATGCATTTCTTTGTGTGGGTATGTGTGCATGTGTGTGTAGGTCTGGCAGTGCACCACGCTTTAAACAAATCTATTTACGCATAAAAATAACAAAACGACACGGAGAAGAAATTATTGCAAACCATTGAACAACTGTTGGCTGCTCAACGCCGCTTCCCGCACTGTAAAATATCAAATACAAAAATGCGTCAATGAACTTGGCGCTCAATCAAGCGAAGTACAGTGTGCTTTATACGAGTAAAATGTGGTAAACGCCTGTTTTATATCATGAGTGTACTAGTGTAGACCGGTTAATTGCTAACTGGTTAATTGATAAATGTTAAGTGCTATTAAATTATAGCTTTTTTTT
>NW_026091798.1:0-9395 GCF_024586455.1 Bactrocera neohumeralis | reverse complement strand
AGTGTTTCGTGCTTGTCTCGGTCTGCTTTGGCTGCGACTTCGTGATCGGTGCGTTTTTGATGATTCGATTTGCCCCGTCAGTTGGGCGATTTCCTTTCTTAACTCCTCTAGCATGGTCGCCTCATTGTTAGTTTGCGTGGGGGTGCTTGTTGCCGGTGCTTGATTACCTACCATGTTAATTTTTCGAAAATTTATGGAGTCCGCAATAGCGTCTGCAATAGCAGCTTTATCTGCTGCATCACCTTTGATGCGATGAAAATAGCTTGAGCGTGAGGAGGTAGAAGCGAGGCCTAGAGGTCGATGATTACTGTCTCGCAAGGTGCTGTGCCGGTTACCCGGCGCATTCCGTTGAACAGTTGACTTGGTTTTAAGTCACCTAATGGCATATTGGAAAGAACGCGTTGAACGCGTAGTTGTTGGCTATCTGCGAATTCAGTTATAAGTTTGGATTTGATGCAGTCGTAACGATTCATTCAGGAAGTAGAATCGATTATGGCCTTCAGCCCCATTAGCTTGCTTGGTGAAATTTGTGCCATGACCAGATTGTATTTTGGTGCCAACCAGAATTCCAGTGACAAAACATAAGACTCGATGTTAGTGTCGTTCATATTAGGCGGGCTTATGCGAGGGACCGCTGCTGTATTCACGTGGAGATCGGGCTGATGTACTACGATTGCTGATCTGCCAGATCGCCCTGAGATTGATTCGCCTGTGCAGCCGGTCGCACGCTCGCGGGCAGTAATGTTTGTGCTGTGCTTTCTCCTTGCTGTTCCATCTATCTGTTCGTTTTACTTATTCGGTGTCCCAGTTTTGGAAGTTTATTGCTTTATTTACAGGTTATTTAGAAATACTTGGCTAAATGGGCTTCTGACCCCCCTCTTAATATAACACATCTACGACACACACATCACACACATCACACACACCACCTCTTCATCCACATCCACACTACACACATCATATTCAACACATCGGCATCATGCGCACCGCATCAGCATATACACCATATTCTCATACCACACCACACACATGAGGACACCAAACACAATTAAAAAAGGGACTGAAGGACGGCGCCCGGTCTCTTTTGTTCTCGATCCGTGCGCACACATGTTTCAACTTAGCGATCGCCGATCAAACATACTACATATATATTTTTTCCAAACCCTCTTGTGCGAATTCATTGCCGAGTCACAAAGGAGAGTGCCGGTAGTTTTATAGATTTTATATATGGTCCTTCGAGGCGTACCGGACGGCACCTGTGGGTACACGAATTAAAATATAAAAAAAATTATAAAAATAATAATAATTAATCACGGTGGCGCGGTAATAACATCAACGAAAAAAAAATTGTAAAAAAAGCCGTTGGTGCCAAGAGCTGGAAACAAAACGGTGAAAAATTGTGGAACAAACTGTAAAAGATATTGGAAAAACGGTGTTGACAAGTGAAAAAGCCGTTGGTGAAAAAAATTGGAAAGATAAAACAACAAAAAAACTGTGGTGGAAAAAGTTTGAGAGAAAACGGTGGTAACAAAGTGTCAAAAAGAAAGAAACACGTAAACGGTGGTAACAAAATTGAAAAACAAAAATAAAATATATATAAAAATCTCATATGTATGTTGCAGCAAGATCGTCGTTTTGAGACATCGTAATAACGCAGCGAGTTTCGGCTTCTTAGTTTGTTCACTTTGTTCACTTGTTCACTTGTACACCTTGTTCACTTGTTCACTCACTAAGTTCTAAAACACAACTGAAGAAGGAATCTTTCTGTGCTTGCCACCGAACCACGCTCGACGACAGCGACGCCACGCTGTCGTCCCGCTAAAACGGTACTCCTTGAAGAGACGACATGCAGACAACCACACTCGATGGTGGCGTCGCCACGCTGTCGCCCTGCTAAAGCGGTACTTCCTGAAGCGACAACCAATCACAGCACAATTAACGGCTGATGGAATAATGAGAACTTAGTCTTCTAATGAAATTCCCTAAACTGTATACACATACACTCACACACGCAAACCAACATCCACACACTATTAGGGTGCGCCGACACGGCCATCCTGACCAATACACGACCTCGTGCAATTTTATCAAAGATGCTTTGTTATCAATTAACCAACTTATAAAGTTTATTCAATAATAACTTCTAATTTTCCATTTAAAACTTAAAATTTCCATTACAACTTACTATACATCTACATTTCCATTTTTTTTTTTTTTTTGTTTTACTAATACAAATTGTTTTCTTTGACACAGCTCATTTTTACATTCTCGTTAACCATTCAGGTTTTACATTTTGTTATCTAATGCGCCATACGCCATGATCAAAACAATTGTTTTGCACTTGTGCTTACATTATAATTACAGATTTCATTATTATTACAGATTTCATTATTAGCCCTTAAGGCACCTGTACTGCCTCTTTCAACAGTTTCATTTTGCATGCTTTCATTACTGTCTCTTTCAACAGTTTCATTTTACATGCTTTCATTACTGTCTCTTTCAACAGTGTCTTTTTCAACTATTTCATTACTCAAATCCTTATCACAACTTTCAAAGTCAACTGGTATTTGCCCATTTGGCATTTTCCTTATATCTTCATGAGCATATTTATATTTTCTATTATTTGTCAAAGACCTGAGCATATATCTATTCCCCTCTAACAATTCGGTTATTTGAAGCGGCCCTTTAAACTTGGGACTTAATTTTGTTTGATGCCTCTTTTCATTTTTTAATAATACGAAATCTCCAACCCTGCATCCTACAACTTTAGCCTTGTTTTTATCAAATTGCTCCTTATTATATGCTGCTGCAGCTGAAATGTTTTGCCCTGCTCGTGCTCTCACCTCTGCCAAGTCGATTTCCTCTATTATATCGCAAGGTGGAAGCAACCCTAACGGGCGAGCAACTTTGCCGATAAACAATTCTAAGTGGCTTGCCTTTGTCACTCGACTAGCCGTACAGTTCAAAGCTTATTGAACTTCTCCTAATGCATCTTGCCAAGATCGATTGCTAGTTTCAACGGCAGTTAATAAGTTCTTTAAGGTGCTCATAACGCGTTCAACTTGTCCGTTTGCTCTACTTGCACCTATCGCAATCAAATGCAAATTAATTTTTTGTTGTGAACAAAACTCACTAAATCTAGTGCTGGCGAAACATCTGCCCTGATCGGCTATCATGCGATCCGGTACTCCAAACAGAGAAATAGCAGACGTGACAGCATTTATGCAATTTTCAGCATCTATTTTAAGCGTGTGGGTTAAATAAACAAATTTGGTAAAGGCGTCCACCTGAACAATGATGTACTCCTTCTGATCAGACTTGCCACTCAGTTTTCCAGTTATGTCGATGTGAATGGTGTGCCAAGGTGTATTTACTTTTGGTATTGGATGAAAACTTACTTGAACTTTACCCGAAGAAGACTTTGACATTTTACACGTAATGCAGTTCTCAACAAACTTTCGAATATACTTGGACATGTTATCAAACCAGTAATAGTCGTAGGCCTTATCTAAGGTCTTCTCCCATCCCAAATGCATGATGGACTCATGGATCTGATTTATTACGGACGAGGAACAATTGGTAAAGATCGAGTTCTACCATTTCGCTGAATTTTTCGATATAATATTCCTGCTCTCAACTCGTAAGTTTTAGCAATATCCCCAGCAAGAGAATTTTCTTTTACTTTATTTACAATATCAACTATTTCAGAATCTTGACGCTGTTCGGCCAAAAGCCAATTGTCAGATATTTCTGCCAAATTAACTCGTTTTTCTGGAACTTTGCAAGTCAACTCTGTTGAAGGCAAATTTCTTGAAAAGAAGTCAACATGAGACATTCGTTTACCTTCTTTATATTGTATGTCAAACGTAAAAAACTGTAAATACTCCCACCATCTTTGTACCCTGGGACATAGATCCTGTTTAGTTCTTGATGCTTTAAGTGAGTTACAATCAGTGAAGACAACAAAATTTCTACCTAATAAATAATGGCGAAAATGTTTTATAGACAAAACAACAGCAAGAGTTTCCAACTCATAAGAATGATACCGTGATTCAGCAGGAGAAGTAGCTTTACTAAAATATTCAATGACATGCGACTTGTTGTTGATTTTGTGTAACAAGATGGCACCATATCCCCGAGAACTTGCATCGGTATGCAACTCAATAGGGTGGTTCGGATCAAAAATTACTAAGACTGGTTTTTGCGTAAGGATAGAAATAACTTTTTGTCTAATTTCTTCATGTTCCGATCTCCAAACAAAATCATTCTTCTCCAAAGTTAAAAGATATAACGGTTTCATAAAACAGGAGAATCCTTTCATAAATTGCCTGAAATAAGACGCCAATCCAATAAATTGGCGTAAAGCAGAGACTGACTGAGGAGGTGGTAAAGTAGTTAACGCTGTAACTTTACGCGCATTCGGGCGAATTTCACCTGCACTCACTTCATATCCCAGATATTGAACTGTTGACTTGAGAAAAGAACATTATTTTATATTAAATGAGAATCCAGCATTCGTGAGACAATCAAGAGTGATTTGTAACCTTTCCAAAGTCTCACTTTTTGTTGCAGCAGCCACCATTACATCATCCATATAAACGACAACAAACGTATTTGCAAGATCTCCAAGTGTCTGCATAACTGTGCGTTGAAATATTGAAGGGGCATTTCTGAGCCCAAAAGGCATTGCCAAAAATTCATATTGCCCATCTGGAGTGACAAATGCTGTACACTCTACCGATTCTTCGTGCATGGGAATTTGATAATACCCACTTGCCATATCTAAACATGTGAAATATTTCGCTCCATTAAGTCTGGCTATCTGATCTGATATAAGGGGCAAGGGATATCTATCTGCGACTGTATTAGAGTTTAACTCACGGTAATCAACACACAAACGAAGAGTGCCGTCTTTTTTTTTAACCAACATGATGGGACTTGCGTAAGGTGAGCAACTTGGCCTTATAATTATACATTGCAATAATTCATTAATCTTGTCTCGTTCCAATTCTCTTTCACTTGGGCTAAGCCTATATGGTCTTCTTTGAACAATTTTTCTTGGGTCTACTAATTTAATTTTCATTTCACCCGAAATAGCTCTACTCGAAGGAATTCCCTTAATAAAAGATTTTGAATATCTTTCCAATAAAGCTTGTAATTTATCTCTATCTTCCCCAACAAGATCAGTATTTAATTCACAAAATTTCTCATCATTTGAACAAAAGTTTACAGTTTTTGATCTAATAATTTCGAATTTGCCTGATGATATTATAACATTAAATCCAGGGGACAGTACTTCTCGACCAATAATAATATCATTTTTCAAATATTCATTGTCCACAACATGAAACAAAACTTCAATATAATGTTGACTAATTTTTACGTTGCTAAGTATCTGTAACGTGCTACATATGCCGTCACCACCAATACCCTTTAACATCACAACATTGTTAATTCTCTTACCAACTAATTTGATACTTATCTTTTGTTTTATTAATGAACATTCCGCTCCAGAGTCGAATGTTGTTATAAACGTCTGACCATGATGAACCATCTCTCCTTTGGGCTCAACAACTTCGCATAGATCCACTCTTTTCATCTGGTGTGTATCCTTGACCTTATCCATTTTGAACTTACTGCAATGTGTTGAAATATGACCAAGTTCACCACACTTAAAGCAGGTTACATTCGCTTTTTGCTGGTGGCTAAATGCACTCTTTCCGCTACTATTCATAACATGAGACGAAGGATGATCTTGATGCTGTCTAGCTTGACATTCCATCATCTTGTGGCCTAATTTTAGACAGAAATGACATTTGATTGTTGAAAGTTTCAGACGCTTTATGTCAGGTGAAGACATTTCTTCTTGCAGATTTTTCTTCCTTTTGTTGAACGTTAATGCTTTAAGCTCGGTTTATAATTCATGTCTGGTGCGCATATTTGAAGTAAAGGTTAGGCGCTGCAATATGTTGTCAACATGAGCCATCTTCGCAAGCGTCTCAGAAACTGCAATTTCCTCCACGTCCATGTCGCGCCATTTTGTGATAAGTGACGTCATCATACGACTAGCATAATTGGAGAGGCACTCGCCATCGGTCGGACAATTAGCTAACATTGACAGAAACATAGCCGCTGGCGTCTCTACACTACCAAAACGCTGCATGAAAAGCTCTTTAAATTCGTCCCAAGTTATGTCAGGATAACATATTTGAGAAAGCCACTGCGACGCACTACCTTCCAACGATGCACTCAAGGCCATCACCAACGCGCTGCCTTTTACGGTATTTTCCGTCAAAATTATACTTGCTGTGGAACACCATGCCGACACGTCGGCGCCATCAAGGTCTGCGTTAAATTTTGGTAGCGTAATTGTTTTTTTATTCGTTGTTTCGGGTGTCGATGATGGAACGGCCTTGATAAGTTCAATCAAATTTTTGTTTTGCATCTCCATTGCAACTCGCCATGGCCCATCTAATTCGTTAGGTAACGAGCCAGATCCCACTTCTGATGTTGCAGCAAGATCGTCGTTTTGAGACATCGTAATAACGCAGCGAGTTTCGGCTTCTTAGTTTGTTCACTTTGTTCACTTGTACACCTTGTTCACTTGTTCACTCACTAAGTTCTAAAACACAACTGAAGAAGGAATCTTTCTGTGCTTGCCACCGAACCACGCTCGACGACAGCGACGCCACGCTGTCGTCTCGCTAAAACGGTACTCCTTGAAGAGACGACATGCAGACAACCACACTCGATGGTGGCGTCGCCACGCTGTCGCCCTGCTAAAGCGGTACTTCCTGAAACGACAACCAATCACAGCACAATTAACGGCTGATGGAATAATGAGAACTTAGTCTTCTAATGAAATTCCCTAAACTGTATACACATACACTCACACACGCAAACCAACATCCACACACTATTAGGGTGCGCCGACATGTACATATATTGTTAACATATGAAAAAGTGAACAAAAGTGCAGTTACAAAAAAACATTAAAGTGACAGAAAGTGCGGTGCGAAGAATAATAAAATCATACAATATACACATATGTATGTGTGTATAGTGCCAGTGCCCCAAAACCAAAAAACAAACAAACAAGAAAAAACGTTAACTTGCGCTCCACCGAAACTAATATACCCTTCACAGGTGTATTTCTTTTAGTAACTATGTGTCCAGTTTGTATGGAAGCTATATGCTATAGTAATTCGATTTGAAGAATTTATTCGGAGATTATGTTATTACCTTAAGCAGTAATGCATGTCAAATTTCGTGAAGATACCACGTCAAATGCGAAATTTTTTTATACGAGCTTTTGATTCCGATCGTTCGGTTTGTATGGCAGCTATATGCTATAATGAGCCGATTTGAAAAATTTCTATCGATATTACATTATTTCCATAAACAATAACTCATACCAAATTTCGTGAAGATATGTATATCGATAAATGAGGAAGTTTCCCATGCGAGCACTAGATTCCGATCGTTCAGTTTGTATAGCAGCTATATGCTATAGTAAGCCGATCTGAACAATTTCTTCGTACGTTCGCACAGGTTATTTTCTAAGATAATAATATAACTTTTGTGAAGATACATTGTCAAAGGTGAAAGGTTTCATTGCAAGAACTTGATTCCGATCGTTCAGTTTGTATGGCAATTATATGTTATAGTGGTCCGATATCGGCAGTTCTGACAAATGAGCAGCTTCTTGAAGAGAAAATGACGTTTGCAAAATTTCAAAACGATATCTTAAAAACTGAGGGACTAGTTCGTATATATACAGACAGACAGACAGACAGACGGACATGGCTAAATCGACTCTGCTCAACATACTGATCATTTATATATACATATATGTGGCAACACCATGATCTATTACTTTTAAAATGCAACCGTATGCTATCCTGATGTTGCCTTTAATCGTATCGTCGCTTTGCACTTACATTCGTTTTTGAAAAGGCAAGGCATCAAACACTGCAGCTTTGAGTTTATGCTTTCTTCTGTAAAAACCCGTCAACGAGTAAGGATCACTACATTGTAAAAGCCTTTAATTGGTGACCCCGACGAGATCTAGCACCAGAGGTAATTCAGCGCCCAGATTAATCCGGTGTTCAACGTAATCCATCAACTGAAAGAGTCAACGCCTTAGTTTATCCAGTACTCCAATGCTCAACGCGATCGCGATCCTGTGCCATCTTCCTTTTCAGCTTAGATCATCGATTTCCCGGATTCCAGTGACATGATGAATGATAGCATGGCCGTTTCAGGTGGAAACAGCGGTGTCGAGCATATTTCAACCCAAAACGTTTCGCCCAGACTTTCGCTGCCCTCGACGTCAGAGGATAACATCGAGGCATATTTTTGTTCGCTAGGTTTCTGGTTTGAAGCCTCGCGAGTTTTTGACGATTCAGTGAAATTTAACATTGTGTTAGCAAGTGTGCCTCCGGCAAAACTAATTGAAATGCGCACTATTATCGACGACACGCCTCTTACGGATAAATACGGGTATATTCGGCGGAAAATTATTGATATTTTCACCGAAAGCCAGCAGCACCGCCTCCAACGGGTTTTAAAGGAGCTACCGCTGGGCGATCGTAGACCCAGCGAGTTGTACCACGAGATGCGACGCACTGCTGGACCCGCTCTCAGCGAGAGCATTCTGCACGATCTGTGGGTTAGTCGTTTACCGCCGTACGCCCAGGCGGCCATTATCGCGACAAACGCTCCTATCGGTGAGAAGATAAAAATCGCGGATTCCATCTCCGAGTGCTTAGAGATGAAAGTTGGAAACCAGATTTGCGAGGTTAGCACCGAACCGTCGTTTCCAGATGAGTGGTCGAATCTTCGAGCTGAAGTCGCCGCTTTAACAAAGCAAGTCAATCAATTCATGCGCAACAGCCGCACACAACAGCGCTCTAGATCTTCAAGTGCCTCACGCAGCAGAAGAGGCACGCTCAGTGTACCGTGCTTGTGCTGGTACCATACGAAATTCGGGGCAAATGCCACAAAGTGTCGACAGCCGTGTACATTCACACAGTCGCCGCCTCAAAACGTCGAGTAGGTGGGCGAAGCTAATCCAATATCAGGGCTCGGCAAATACCCTGATATACAGAGGAGCTATCGACTCTGCATCTACGATACATCAGCAAAAATGAAATTTCTCATAGACTCAGGTGCAGATGTCTCTGTCATACCCAAGTCAATAAAATTACCTCATGCTCACCCATCATCAACACTCCTGTTTGCCGCGAATGGCTCCACCGTATTCAGTTACGGTGAAGTCATGCTTAAACTTAATCTTAACCTGCGGAGGGAATTCCTCTGGAATTTTATTGTCGCAGACGTATCGCAAGCCATTCTTGGTGCCAATTTTCTTGGGTACTATGGCTTGATTGTCG
>NW_026091797.1:0-5846 GCF_024586455.1 Bactrocera neohumeralis | reverse complement strand
CTTAATGTGTTTATACAAGAAAATGGACTTTATACCTGAATATAAGATTGTCGAATTCTTCCAAATGCACTGCCGTTATGGCTTTATGTCAACTTCGATAAGATGAAGAAAATAAATTAACTTAAAAAGTTAAAGTAATGATCTAAAGCAACTCAATATCGACTGCTTAATGTGTATATACTAGAAAATGGACTTTATACCTGAATATAAGATTGTCGAATTCTTCCAAATGCACTGCCGTTAGGGCTTTATGTCAACTTCAGTAAGATGAAGAAGGTAAATTAACTTAAAGATGTTAAAGTAATGATTTAAAGCAACTCAATATCGACTGCTAAATGTGTATATACAAGAAAATCGACTTTATACCTGAATATAAGATTGTCGAATTCTTCCAAATGCACTGCCGTTATGGCTTTATGTCAACTTCAGTAAGATGAAGAAGGTAAATTAACTTAAAGATGTTAAATTAATGATTTAAAGCAACTCAATATCGACTGCTTAATGTGTATATACAAGAAAATGGACTTTATACCTGAATATAAGATTGTCGAATTCTTCCAAATGCACTGCCGTTATGGCTTTATGTCAACTTCAATAAGATGAAGAAAATAAATTAACTTAAAGAAGTTAAAGTAATGATCTAAAGCAACTCAATATCGACTGCTTAATGTGTATATACTAGAAAATGGACTTTATACCTGAATATAAGATTGTCGAATTCTTCCAAATGCACTGCCGTTAGGGCTTTATGTCAACTTCAGTAAGATGAAGAAGGTAAATTAACTTAAAGATGTTAAAGTAATGATCTAAAGCAACTCAATATCGACTGCTTAATGTGTATATACAAGAAAATGGACTTTATACCTGAATATAAGATTGTCGAATTCTTCCAAATGCACTGCCGTTAGGGCTTTATGTCAACTTCAATAAGATGAAGAAGGTAAATTAACTTAAAGATGTTAAATAATGATTTAAAGCAACTCAATATCGACTGCTTAATGTGTATATACAAGAAAATCGACTTTATACCTGAATATAAGATTGTCGAATTCTTCCAAATGCACTGCCGTTATGGCTTTATGTCAACTTCAGTAAGATGAAGAAGGTAAATTAACTTAAAGATGTTAAATTAATGATTTAAAGCAACTCAATATCGACTGCTTAATGTGTATATTCAAGAAAATGGACTTTATACCTGAATATAAGATAGTCGAATTCTTCCAAATGCACGGCCATTATGGCTTTATGTCAACTTCAGTAAGCTGAAGAAGGTAAATTAACTTAAAGATGTTAAAGTAATGATCTAAAGCAACTCAATATCGACTGCTTAATGTGTATATACTAGAAAATGGACTTTATACCTGAATATAAGATTGTCGAATTCTTCCAAATGCACTGCCGTTAGGGCTTTATGTCAACTTCAGTAAGATGAAGAAGGTAAATTAACTTAAAGATGTTAAAGTAATGATTTAAAGCAACTCAACACCGACTGCTAATGTGTATATACAAGAAAATCGACTTTATACCTGAATATAAGATTGTCGAATTCTTCCAAATGCACTGCCGTTATGGCTTTATGTCAACTTCAGTAAGATGAAGAAGGTAAATTAACTTAAAGATGTTAAAGTAATGATGATTTAAAGCAACTCAATATCGACTGCTTAATGTGTATATACAAGAAAATGGACTTTATACCTGAATATAAGATTGTCGAATTCTTCCAAATGCACTGCCGTTATGGCTTTATGTCAACTTCAGTAAGATGAAGAAGGTAAATTAACTTAAAGATGTTAAATTAATGATTTAAAGCAACTCAATATCGACTGCTAAATGTGTATATACAAGAAAATGGACTTTATACCTGAATATAAGATTGTCGAATTCTTCCAAATGCACTGCCGTTATGGCTTTATGTCAACTTCAGTAAGATGAAGAAGGTAAATTAACTTAAAGATGTTAAATTAATGATTAAAGCAACTCAATATCGACTCCTTAATGTGTATATACTAGAAAATGGACTTTATACCTGAATATAAGATTGTCGAATTCTTCCAAATGCACTGCCGTTATGGCTTTATGTCAACTTCAGTAAGATGAAGAAGGTTAATTAACTTAAAGATGTTAAATTAATGATTTAAAGCAACTCAATATCGACTGCTTAATGTGTATATACAAGAAAATGGACTTTATACCTGAATATAAGATTGTCGAATTCTTCCAAATGCACTGCCGTTAGGGCTTTATGTCAACTTCAGTAAGATGAAGAAGGTAAATTAACTTAAAGATGTTAAAGTAATGATCTAAAGCAACTCAATATCGACTGCTTAATGTGTATATACTAGAAAATGGACTTTATACCTGAATATAAGATTGTCGAGTTCTTCCAAATGCACTGCCGTTATGGCTTTATGTCAACTTCAGTAAGATGAAGAAGGTAAATTAACTTAAAGATGTTAAAGTAATGATTTAAAGCAACTCAATATCGACTGCTTAATGTGTATATACAAGAAAATGGACTTTATACCTGAATATAAGATTGTCGAATTCTTCCAAATGCACTGCCGTTATGGCTTTATGTCAACTTCAGTAAGATGAAGAAGGTAAATTAACTTAAAGATGTTAAAGTAATGATCTAAAGCAACTCAATATCGACTGCTTAATGTGTATATACTAGAGAATGGACTTTATACCTGAATATAAGATTGTCGAATTCTTCCAAATGCACTGCCGTTATGGCTTTATGTCAACTTCAGTAAGATGAAGAAGGTAAATTAACTTAAAGATGTTAAATTAATGATTTAAAGCAACTCAATATCGACTGCTTAAATGTGTATATACAAGAAAATCGACTTTATACCTGAATATAAGATTGTCGAATTCTTCCAAATGCACTGCCGTTATGGCTTTATGTCAACTTCAGTAAGATGAAGAAGGTTTAACTTAAATATGTTAAATTAATGATTTGAAGCAACTCAATATCGACTGCTTAATGTGTATATACAAGAAAATGACTTTATACCTGAATATAAGATTGTCGAATTCTTCCAAATGCACTGCCGTTATGGCTTTATGTCAACTTCGAGATAAGATGGTTCATTTAACTTAAAATGTTAAAGTAATGATCTTGTGTATATACAAGAAAATGGACCTATACCTGAATATAAGATTGTCGAATTCTTCCAAATGCACTGCCGTTATGGCTTTATGTCAACTTCAGTAAGATGAAGGAAGGTTAATTAACTTAAAGATGTTAAATGTAATGATTTAAAGCAACTCAATATCGACTGCTAAATGTGTATATACAAGAAAATCGACTTTATACCTGAATATAAGATTGTCGAATTCTTCCAAATGCACTGCCGTTATGGCTTTATGTCAACTTCAGTAAGATGAAGAAGGTAAATTAACTTAAATATGTTAAATTAATGATTTAAAGCAACTCAATATCGACTGCCGAATGTGTATATACTAGAAAATCGACTTTATACCTAAATATAAGATTGTCGAATTCTTCCAAATGAACTGCCGTTTCGGCTTTATGTCAACTTCAATAAGATGAAGAAGGTAAATTAACTTAAAGATGTTAAATTAATGATTTGAAGCAACTCAATATCGACTGCTTAATGTGTATATACTAGAAAATGGACTTTATACCTGAATATAAGATTGTCGAATTCTTCCAAAAGCACTGCCGTTATGGCTTTATGTCAACTTCAATAAGATGAAGAAAGTAAATTAACTTAAAGATGTTAAATAAATGATTTAAAGCAACTCAATATCGACTGCTTAATGTGTATAAGCAAGAAAATGGACTTTATACCTGAATATAAGATTGTCGAATTCTTCCAAATGCACTGCCGTTATGGCTTTATGTCAACTTCAGATGAAGATGAAGATTCTAAAGCTTCTCGATGCTTTGTTATTCTTAAATATGTTAAAAATGTAAATTCTGATTTAAAGCAACTCAATATCGACTGCTTAATGTGTTTATACAAGAAAATGGACTTTATTTCTGAATATAAGATTGTCGAATTCTTCCAAATGCACTGCCGTTATGGCTTTATGTCAACTTCAATAAGATGAAGAAGGTAAATTAACTTAAAATGTTAAAGTAATGATCTAAAGCAACTCAATATCGACTGCTTAATGTGTATATACAGAAAATGGACTTTATACTCAATTCTTCCAAATGCATCCGACTTTATGTCAACTAATGTGATATACTAAAGAAAATGGACTTTATACCTGAATATAAGATTGTCGAATTCTTCCAAATGCACTGCCGTTAGGGCTTTATGTCAACTTCAGTAAGAAGAAGAAGGTAAATTAACTTAAAGTTGTTAAAGTAATGATCTAAAGCAACTCAATATCGACTGCTTAATGTGTATATACTAGAAAATGGACTTTATACCTGAATATAAGATTGTCGAATTCTTCCAAATGCACTGCCGTTTGGGCTTTATGTCAACTTTAATAAGATGAAGAAGGTAAATTAACTTAAAGATGTTAAATTAATGATTTAAAGCAACTCAATATCGACTGCTAAATGTGTATATACAAGAAAATCGACTTTATACCTGAATATAAGATTGTCGAATTCTTCCAAATGCACTGCCGTTATGGCTTTATGTCAACTTCAGTAAGATGAAGAAGGTTTGTTATCTTAAATATGTTGAATTAATGATTTGAAGCAACTCAATATCGATTGCTGAATGTGTATATACAAGAAAATCGACTTTATATCTGAATATAAGATTGTCGAATTCTTCCAAATGCACTGCCATTATGGCTTTATGTCAACTTCAGTAAGATGAAGAAGGTTAATTAACTTAAAGATGTTAAATTAAATGATTTAAAGCAACTCAATAACGACTGCTAAATGTGTATATACAAAAAAATCGACTTTATACCTGAATATAAGATTGTCGAATTCTTCCAAATGCACTGCCGTTATGGCTTTATGTCAACTTCAGTTAGATGAAGAATGTTAATTAACTTAAAGATGTTAAATTAATGATTTGAAGCAACTCAATATCGATTGCTAAATGTGTATATACAAAAAAATCGACTTTATACCTGAATATAAGATTGTCGAATTCTTCCAAATGCACTGCCGTTATGGCTTTATGTCAACTTCAATAAGATGAAGAAGGTAAATTAACTTAAAGATGTTAAATAAATGATTTAAACCAACTCACTATCGACTGCTTAATGTGTATATACAAGAAAATCGAGTTTGTGGCTTTATGTCAACTTCAATAAGATGAAGAAGGTTAATTAACTTAAAGATGTTAAATAAATGATTTAAAGCAACTCAATATCGACTGCTAAATGTGTATATATGTACAAGAAAATGGACTTTATACCTGAATATAAGATTGTCGAATTATTCCAAATGCACTGCCGTTATGGCCTTATGTCAACTTCAGTAAGATGAAGAAGGTTTGTTATCTTAAATATGTTGAATTAATGATTTGAAGCAACTCAATATCGATTGCTGAATGTGTATATTCAAGAAAATCGACTTTATATCTAAATATAAGATTGTCGAATTCTTCCAAATGCACTGCCATTATGGCTTTATGTCAACTTCAGTAAGATGAAGAAGGTTAATTAACTTAAAGATGTTAAATTAATGATTTAAAGCAACACAATATCGACTGCTAAATGTGTATATACAAAAAAATCGACTTTATACCTGAATATAAGATTGTCGAATTCTTCCAAATGCACTGCCGTTATGGCTTTATGTCAACTTCAATAAGATGAAGAAGGTAAATTAACTTAAAGATGTTAAATAAATGATTTAAAGCAACTTAATATCGACTTCTAAATGTGTATGTACA
>NW_026091796.1:0-8839 GCF_024586455.1 Bactrocera neohumeralis | reverse complement strand
AGGCCTTTTGCTTGTTCAAGAACACAACAAAAGAATGAGAGAGTCAAGAGGAAAGGTATTGTTCAAGAGAGATGAGCTGTGAGCAACATTGAGAACATGGTGTTGTTGTTGTTTTTCGCCTTCTACTCTATCCGCCCTTTGCTGGAGTTTGCATTTGAGGGGACGAAAGATTCCCGACCCGTCGGCCGTTGCCGAACTTTTCCCCAGTTCATTGCCGACTGCGTCATTCTCTCTTTTTTCTCTTTCTCTGTTGGCCGCCGGGTCGGGGGCTTTTCGTATCCGCGAGGCGCGCTTGCCGGCGGGGGGAAGAAGGGGCCGGGCTATTACCCCCCCCCCCCCCCCTCCAAAGAGGGGCCCGGGGGCGGCGCGCTGGCGCCTCCCCCACGACCCCAAAACAAATTCGCCCCCCCCCCCCCCTTCCTGCAACTGGGGGAAGAAAAGGCCAACCGCCCCCCCCCCCCCCCCCCCCCCCTACCTTGAAACAGAAAGGGGGCCGACAAGCGCACCTCAGACAAAGACGAAGAGGGAGAGAGCAGGAAAAAAACGGTTCCAGAGAGGGAGCACACAGGGCATCCACAACGGCTTTCGCAAGGGGAAGCGCCCCATCCCCTGCGTGGGCGTTGTGCTTCTGACTTTTCTTTTTGTTTGTGTTTCACCCGGTCGGGGTGGTTTCAGCGCGAAGGGTCGAGGAAAGAAAAAAAAAAGAAGGACAACGAGAAGAGAAACAGCAGGAAGAGAGAAGGAAAAAGGGGTCCACCATGGAGAGCAACGCAGGAAGAAAGCGGGAGCGAAAAGGGGAAGGGGCAACGCCCACAAGCGAGGCGACACAGTCTCACCCTTCAACTCTTTCCTCCTTCCCGTCACCCTCGTCCGCCTCCTCCTCGGCGTCGGCGTACTCGCCTGGGAGAAGGGGAGTGGGCAGGCGGCCCGCGCAGCGAAGCTCGGTCGCCACGACGCACGGGCGGCGGCACGGTCCGTGGAAAGTTCGCCCAAAAGACGTCGCTGTGGTAGGTGCAGGTGGCCTGCGATGCCTCGAGGTCGTCGATCTGCGCGACCAGGTGGGCGTCCTCATCGTTCCACACCCGCATGGCCAGGCCAAGCAGCGAGCGCAGCACGACGTGGCCCTCGCTGAGGTCGTACTCCACATTCGCTGTCGTGACGTCCGAGGCGGTTTCCTCGAGGCTCTCGCGATGTCCGCCGTCGTCCTTGGCGCCGAACTGCTGTTGCTGGCGCAAAAAGTCGGAGACGGGGTGGAGGAAGCGGATCTGGCAGTGCCGCTGTCGCCACTGCAGCTTCTCCGCCCACGGGGCGTCGGAGGGCGGGTACGGGGGGACAGCGGCAGGCGAGCGGGCCGCGCTGCAGGTACTCCCACTGCGGCCAGCCGCAGCCCACCACAAAAGAGAAGACTTTGCCCTCGTTCCCGCTGCCAGCAATGCCGTTCAGCTGCGGCGGCACAACGTGCCCCGCGCCGGGGCGGAGGTTTGCCATGGCGGGCTCCACGCGGCCGCCAGCGCCGTCGCACTCAATCACGATGGAGCAGAGGGGCGCGGGTACCTCCTCCTCCTCGCCCTCGTCCGCGTTGCCCTCCAACGCCTTCGCGGACGTGACGAGCTGCTGATAAAGGTCCTCATACACGCCCCGGCACAACTCCTCGGCGAGTTGGGCGGATTTTTCCGCGCTGGACAACGCCTCTTCGCTGAGGAACTGCCCGGTCGAAGCGACGGGGCAGCAGCAACAGCAGCGCGCGCGCGCCGCATTTGTGCGCGTGAGAAGGCGGCGGCGTCGATGTCGCCTCATCGGCGGTCTGCAGGGCGCCGCCGTGGGGAAGCGATTGCGAGCGGGTAGGCCGGTGCGCGTTTCGCCGTCGGGGTGGGAGAAGGAGGAGGGCGGCCGTGGCTCGCGCTGGAGGTCCTCCGGCCGCCGCTTTCGCTTCCCGAAAGAAGCCCAGGCCAGCCAACTGGGAGGTCCTCGGGGGTGGCGTCGAACGAAGTCATCGACGGGGTGGCATCAAAGGAGAAGTTGCTGTTCACACCGCCGCCGGCCACCGTCACCGCCGTCGTGACGGAGCCCTCCTGGAAGATGGCGCGCTGCCAGCGTCTCTGTTGTTGCCACCACCACCACCACCCGCTGCCGCTGCTGTCACGCGAGACCCCCGCGCACAACGCCGTGGCTGTTGCCGTGGCTGGGCGATACGAAGGGCCGCGGGTGCCGTCCAGCGGCGATGCCCACGCGGACGGGTTGGCGGCCGCGGCGACGGCCAGGCTTCCTGCTGCCGCTGCCGCCGCTGCTACTGGAGGCTGCGACGCCGGGCTTGGGTGGCTCGACGCGATCACTCGAAACGCCCCGCGTCAGCCGCCACTCCTGCGCCGCGGCCTCCAGTCGCTGAACGAGACTTTGCTTGGGTCGAGGATACCCTTGCTAGACGTCGCAGGCTCCACGACTCCTCGCGAGCTCGCGGCTAAGTCGATGACCGCCGAAACGGCTTTGCGCCACGCATCGTCTGTGCGGTTGCCATCGGCTTCCGCAGCGTCGCCGTTGCCACCGCCATTTCTCTGCTGTTGAGGACGCTGATGGGCGGGGACCGGGGGGGTCAGCGGGGAGCCGAGGGGCGATTGCGTTAGCAGGCTGTTCACGCCTAACAGTGTTTCTGTAATGTCAGAGTCGGGGAAGTGATTCTGTAGGTCACGGAAAAAGAAACGCTACTTTTGCTTCCATCTCCTTCTTGGTTTGCCACCGGGCACGGCCGGAGGTATACGCCGCCGGACGGGGAGAGGAGAAGAAAAGGAGGAAAAGAGGGGAGGAAGAAAAGGGAGAGGAAGTCGAGGAGAGCAAAAAAAATTGGACCCCGCACGCGCGTGTGTGTGTGTGTTTGTTTGTGTTTGTGTGTATATCGACACAGAACGAAGAAAAGGAAAAAAAGAGAAAAGACAAGGTGCGCCACTGCGCTTCGAAAAAGCAGTAGAAAAAAAAAAGAGTAGTGTGAAGAAGGGGGCTCAGTGGGCAACGATGTGCACGGGTGAGCGGCCCGCAAGTACGTTGATGAGAATGAACAGCGATGCGTTGCTTGTAAGAAGCAGTGGAGCAACGATAAAATAAATAAATAAAAAACAGTACGTGAAAAAAAGAGAAAGTGAACACACCAGGTAGAGAAGGAGAGAGAGAGGAAACGAAGGTTGAAGACAGATAAAAGGCAATCTCGACGATAGGGGGAAAGGAGGGAGGAGAGAAATTAACAGTGTGAAAGAACTCTAAAAGTCAATAAATAAAAAAAAAAAGGTGATAAACAGAAAAAAAAAAAAAAAAAAAAACGAGGGCACACACGCACACAAATGCAAAAAATCTTGAGAAAAAAAAAAAGATGAAAAAAAGAATGCGAAAGCAGACGTAATCAGCGAAGTAGTGGTTCACAAGGAAAAGCAAAAAAAAAAAAAAAAATGTGATGCGCTGTTACAAATTGAATAGAGAGAGAAGAGAGGGGAAAGGGGGTGGGATGGATAGGCATGAACGAGGAAAGCTGCTTTTCTTTTTTCCGAAGAGGAGGCGCGTGAGAAGACAGCGCGGCAGCAGTTCCTCAATCAGAGCAATGCCGAAAGTGGAAAAGGGGAAAAGGAAAAAAAAAACAAACACCGCCGGGAGAATATGTGCAAAACGCACCGAGAACAAACAAAAAATAGAGATTTCAACAAGAAAAAAGAAGAACAAGAGAGAGAGGAGGAGGAGGGCAGAGTTATCCGCTTTTGCACAACTATGGCCAACTGACGGTCCGTGGGATAGAAACCGAAGAGGGTTGGGGGAAAGAAGAAAAGGGGGGAGAAAGAGAGAAGGAGAGGAGAGAAGTAATGATATTTATGTGTGTGTGTGTGTGTGTTTCCTAGTAAATCTTTTTTTTTTTCGTGTTACTTTTTTTTGAGGAGAAAGGTGGGTGGAAAAGGAACAAATGTCGGACAGAAAGGGGAGAAGGAAGAAGAGAAAAAGGTGTGTATTGTGGAAGCTGTCCAAGCGGTAGAGATCGTTCGTGTGTGTTTTTTTTTCTTTCTCCCCGCCACCCTTGCGGGTGAGGCAAAAGGGAGAAGTCGGGTGCAAAAAAAAACTCAACAGGAACTTTTTTTTCCCCCCCCCCTTTTGCCGCGAGTCTCTTCGCCGTCTTCACATGCTCTCTCTCTCTCTCTCTTTTCTCATCATCCTTTCGCCACTATTCTTTTTTTTTTGTCTTTTTGTCTTCTTTTTAATCGTCTTTGAGAAGCTTTTTTTTTCTTTTTTCCCCCACTCACACACACACACACACGCCCTCAATGGACGCGGCTGTCACCGCCGGCGGGGCCTCACGATGAGGAAAGCAAGCCCCGCAGCTGAGCGTCGAGACGATTTGTGGGAAGAGCCACCTCAAAGCGCGCGAGCAGCCTCGCCTTTTCCTCCCTCTCGTTCTCGACGGTCCGCGGTCTGCGCCGGGCCGGGCGGGCCGCGCGGGGAAGTCCAGGAAGCGAGGAGGTGTGGAAGACGAGGAGGGAGAGGAAGGAGAAGAGAAAGCCGCGGGTGGCTGGGTGAGTCCTTGTTGCTGTGCTGTGGCCAGCGGCGGCGGTGGAGAGGCAGAGGCCTCCTTCATGGCCTGTGGCGAGAGGAGTGAAGACGTTCTTGGCTGCTCCCGTCGACGCTGGTGGAGAGGCCAGCGCGGGAAAGGAGGAAAAGGACGAAGGCGCCATACCAACGGAGGCGTCGCTCGCAGCGGCTCCGAACGCGGAAGGCGAAGAAGCAGGCGCGGGCGCCGACGATGAAAGAGGCGGAGGCGATGCAAGGGAGTGAAGACGGAGGGAGGGTGGGCCATCGCAGAACGAAACGAAAAGACAGAGCCATTGTTAGCCGCAGCCCCAAACGCAGAAGTGCTGGAGGAAACCCGGAAGGCAGACATTGCTGCTGCGGGGACAGGAGGCGACGACGACGACGTTGATGAGGGGGCTGGTACGCGCCATCGATAATGGCACCCGAGACACCAGTCCTGCCAGCAGTGGTGAGAGAGGACGCGGAGAAGGCACCGTCGGCCGCCTCTTTCTCTCCTTCGTCCGCTTCGTCACCGCTGCCGGCGTTGCTGTCGTCCTCTCTATCGGCGTCCTCCTCCTGCCAACGATCTGATCCGTTGTGGTCGTTGTCGTTTTCTTCATCTTCTTCGTCGTCGACCTCACCATCATCTTCATTTTCCTCTTCCTCCTCCTCCTCTTCCTCCTCGTGGCGTTGCTGTTGCTGTTGTCGACACTGTCAGAGTCGTTTGTGTTCAAAACGGCTTCCTCGTCCCACTCTTCATCGTCGTATTCGCCCTCTTCATCATCGCCTTCCTCACGCTCCTCTTCTTCTTCCTCTTCTTCGTCCTCCTCTTCTTCGTCTTCGTTGTCATTGTACAGTTGACTGCCTGAAGAATGCACGCTCGGATCTTGGCTGCTGTTTGCGGGAAGGGTCCGTCATCGTCGTCGCTGCTTTTGGCTTCCTGTTGGCTTCTATTAAATCCTTCAGACAGGTTCCCGTCGTTTTCGTCAATGAAGTCGTTGCCGTCGTTGAAGTTCATAATTGCTGCTCTTTCTTTCTTTCTCTCTCTCTCTCTTTCTTGTTGTTGTTTTTCGGCGACGGCGTCGCGTAGCTTGCTTGTTCGTGTCTCAGAGAGAGAGAAAAAAAAAAGAATGGTGCTTTGAAGGGGAAGAAAGAAATGGAAAAAAGCAAAACTGAGTGGCAACAACTGACGGAAAATGCGCAAACACCGCGAAACGAGGCAAGCCATCCTGTTTCTTTTCACCACAAACGATGACCCACCTCCGGGGAAGAGAGAGAGAGAGAGAAGACAGTCCTTTGCCAAAAAATCTTTTTTTTTTGTTCGTTTTTTTTTTTTTTTTTTTTTTACAACAATCGTGTTGGTAAGGGACGGGAGAGAGAAGAGAGTGAGAGAGATCAAATCCCTTTTTTGAAGTCCAATTGCCAGGCAAAAGAGAGAGAGAGAAAAAGAGGGAAAAAGGGGAAAAGGAATCGGAGAACACGGCGAAAGAGCAAAAAAAAGGGCAATCACAGTTGTGAGAGCAATCAACAAAAAGAGAAGAAGAGAGAAAAAACGCAGCATCAAAAGAATAAGGTAAACCCACAAAAAAACGAAACGGGGGAAGAAGAGGGAGAGAGGGGGAAGACGGCCAAGGATTGACTAGCACGGGACAGCGTAGGCGGTCTCTCCCTGCTAGCCTCCCTCCCTTTTTCTTGTTGCCTCTCTTTCTCTTTCTCTTTGTTATCCTTATCGTTTTCTTTTTTTTCTCCGCTGTTGGGGACCGCCGCCGCTACATGATCGCACAGCAGCCGGAGTTCGTCTGTTTCGCCTGCGTGTAAAAGGTCTTGCTTGCCATGCCAAGGTCCTCACTCTGCGCCACGAGTTCATCGAGCTTCTGGCCACGCTCGATGATTTGGTCGATCGCGTTGTACATGATCACCTTGGTGTCCTCGATATCGCGTTTTAATCCTCAGTATCTTGTCTACCTCCTCTGGCTTCTGATACCGCTGCAAGGTGCTTTCCAAGTAGGGCCAAGGCAGGAAGTCGTCCGCTTGCCCTCGATGTTGTCGTACTTCCCTCTAAATGTTTGCTGAAACGCCGGTACAAGTTCCGTGAGGAGGGTGAAAGGCCACGCGGTTGTTATACTCGATGTCACTGACGCCAATCGCCACAAGTCCGTCGAGGGTCGCGTAGGCGTAGACGACATGCCCGTTTTCGGTGATTTGCGTCTTGGCGCCCAGCGCGACTCGCTTCGCCACCGTGCGGGCGAGGAAAATAATGAACTCACGCGCCGAGCCGCGTTGAAAGAAACCAAAAGAGCTGACGTCGATGGCGCTGCTGCAGATCACCGGGTCTTTGTCAACGCCTGCCGAGAAAGGCTTCAGTATCATAAGGGCGTACAACTTCATTTCCAAAGTTTTTTTTCTTCTTCCTTTAGCGTTTCTTGTGTTTTCTTTCCTTTTCTTTCTCTCCCGCTCACGTAAAGCTAAAGAAGAGAAAAACGTCAACCAGAGAGAAACAAAGAATGGGATGAAGCACGCGGCTATGTTTCTTCCTCTTCTTTGCGCGTGTGTATGTGTGTGCAGGCAATCTACTGGACAGGATGTAAAGCGCTGTGACCAGCAAGTCGAAGAAGCAAGCAGAATAAAGCAAAAAAAAAATCACAAATGGACAAGCAAACTCTGTTGCGAAGAGATGCACGATGGAGGAGAGAGAGAAAAAGATGGGGGGAGGGGGGAAACGGAGATTGGGTCTGAGTCATGGTTAGAAAAGCGTGTATGCCGGCACGTACACACATAGACAGAACAGAAAGGACTTTAGCGTTGAGGATCTCTCGTCCCGCTCTTCCTCAACTTCATTTTCATGTAGGAGTTTCGCTGTCTTTTTTTTTTTTTTTGGCACTGCCTCTCGATGCCTAGGCGTGCAAGAGCTGCTGCACTCATTCTTCCTTTTCTTCTCTCTTTGCGTCTCTTGCTTTCTAGAGTTCCATGTTTTGTTTTGTTTTGGGTTTTTCCAGCTTGTGCGTTGGTCCTGGTATGAAAAGAAAAAAAAAAACGAAAAATCGTAAAACCGGCAACACAAAAAAAAAAAACGAGAGAAAGGCTTTTTTTTTAAAGAGAAATGAATCCGTTGGCCCACGTGGAAGAAAACATAGCAAAAAACAAATGCCATCGTCCATTCCGGGGATTTAAAAAAAAAAAAACGTCAATCATCGTCACACATCACAACAGGAAGAGAAAAAAAAGAAAGAAATGACGTGTGCTTGTGGGAAGAACGAGACGAAAGGGGGTGGGAGAAGAAGCAAATTGTTGATTCCTGCATCACGCTAGCCGTAACACTTCTTCAAAACAGCAGTCGGTAAAAAAAAAAAAAAACAGATGCCAAGAGAAAAGCAAAAAAAAAAGAGAAAAGCCTCGAACAAAAGGGACCTGGAGAACAAAAAAAAAAGACGACGACAAAGAATCAACAACAGCAAAAAAAAAAAAAATGATGAAGCAGTACAACGACTTCTTGTTTCCGTTTTTTCTTTCCCCCTTCTTTGAGTCTACGCAGAAACTCTTCCCTCGCTCATCGCGCGGAGCCGTGACTGCTCCATCATCAGCAGCTCCACACGCTTCCGCAAGATGTCCAGCTCCGATGGGTTGACCGCCGCGCCGTGGCCGACATCCACAAAAGACAACAAGGGGCTCTTGCTGAAGACACATGAACTGGTGGGTGTGGCGCCGTCGCGAGAGGCGGCGCGCGCTTGCTGCTGGCTGGTGAGGGTGGACATGATGCGTAGCTGCCGTGGCATCATCTCCGTCAGCAAATACTGCTGTTTCGCCTCCAGAACTTGCAAATGGCTTTCGGCGGAGGACAGGGCCTGCGCGGCGGCGTGGAGGGCGCGCAGGGCGTGCTCCCCGCGGTCCACGGCCGCGAGCCGCGCGAGGTGCTCCTTCTCCTGGCGAAGGATGTCCACCTCGTAGGCGACCCGCTCCAGCCGGAGCGCCCCCGCAGCTTCATCGCATTTAGCTCGTCGCGCAAACGGTCCAGCTCGCCCTGCGCGGTGTGGCCATACTCAGGCGAGACGTCTGCCTTCCCCCCAAAGGAGGGAAGAAAGACGTCCCCGCCACCACCCGCCGCCCCTGTTGCAGACGCCGCGGTGCTGCCACCAGCGCTGTAGGGATAGTAGGCAGAGGGCCGTTCGTACATGGGAGAGCCACCCGGCCGCCCGCGGCGGAGAGGATCGAGTCCTCCGTGATGCAGACGTGCTTATTGTTCACACTCGCGGTGGAGATGTCGCCGCCGCCGCCGCCGGTGGCAAGCAAAGGGTGGCTGCCGCCC
>NW_026091795.1:0-9652 GCF_024586455.1 Bactrocera neohumeralis | reverse complement strand
ATTTCAGATATGCATTGAATGAAATTCACAGTGGAGCAAACACCTTCACCGACTCCCTTTCAGTGCATGGTGTACTTGGAGTCAACCCACAATCCAGTGCAGACTACGAGTTCGAGTTGCCGCGAGAATCAAGAGTGATCCTAGCAGAGCTTCTTTCTGGATACTGTAGTTGGTTAAACTCTTACTCATCCAGAATCGATCTCGACATATCAATTATATGTCCAGGATGCAATAAGTCTCCGCATGACTCGAACTACCTCTTTGTATGCCCAGCTAACCCTACACATCTGACACCTCTCTCCCTATGGTTCGATCCCGACGAAACAGCACGTTTACTGGGACTATATAACCGTTACAACAACAACAACACAATTTTTTTTTATTGAAACAACTTTTTGGTCGGCGATTTTTGACATGAAAAAAAGAGTAGAACAACGATTTTGATTGAAATTTTGCGTTTCTATTGGAATTACGACTACGGAATCATAAAAAATTGCAGACGTATTTTGTGGACTCTACTTTATCTTCAATATAAGTAATTGAGTAACACAAAGTGATGAACATGCCTCGAGCGAATGAACCATCAAGCACTGTTAAAGACGATAGCACCAAAAATTTAAAGAAACAATGCTTAATATTCATCATGTTGGCGTCATATATATAGTAAGTGATCTCAACATATCTTATTAATGCTTATTTTGGTTAACTTTTTAGGTGTGAAGCGTGTAGATGCTAGACTCATAAAAAAGATATGAGTATTTTGCAAAACTGATGTCGAGATGCTTGTCGTTATTGCTGGTGATTGTCCAACAATCTTGCCAATATCATTATATGAGCCGAAACCCCCAAAAAAAACAAATGCGCTGAAAAAGGCACTTAAGGCTTATAGTTCAGCTTATCAGATAAGGAGCCTATTTTGATGGAAATTAATACAATTTTTATTAAAATACCACAAAATAAATTTTTGATATCAGTCCCGGTGAAATTTGTTCAGATGGTAGGTTAGTAATTTTACCATCGTTGATCTTTGGAATGAAAAAATAACCAATATCACACATATATATTAATTACAATTACATTGTGTTTCAAAATACCTAAATAATAAGACAAGTGTGTCTCAAATCAAAATAAGACCACTTTACCAAAATAGTTCTTTTGTCATTCAATGCGCTCCAACGTATTATTGACAAACCAAATCAAAAAACAGTTTGGCAGCCAAGAAGCGTTAAATTAAATGGCTGCCAACTAAATAAACCGCAAAAAAACATCAAACGACCACGAACGTAACCACAATAATTTCAGCGCAAAACATAAAAATACACATACATATACATTAGGGTGGATCAAAAAAAAAAGGAGCTGCCTTTATGCCGCGATGTCTGAATTTGGTATCCCCGCAAAACTAATACGGCTGTGTAAACTGACGTCGAGTAACACGAAAAGCTCCGTCAGGATCGGGAAGGACCTCCGAGCGGTTCGATACCAAACGAGGTTTCAGACAAGGCGATTCCCTATCGTGCGACTTTTTCAACCTGCTTTTGGAGAAAATAGTTCGAGCTGCAGAACTAAATAGAGAAGGTACCATCTTCTATAAGAGTGTACAGCTGCTGGCGTATGCCGATGATATTGATATCATCGGCCTCAACACCCGCGGCCTTAGTTCTGCTTTCTCCAGGCTGGACAAGGAAGCACAGAAAATGGGTCTGGCAGTGAACGAGGGCAAGACGGATTATCTCCTGTCATCAAACAAACAGTCGTCGCGCTCGTGACTTGGCACTCACGTCACTGTTGACAGTCATAACTTTGAAGTTGTAGATAATTTCGTCTATCTTGGAACCAGCGTAAACACCACAACAATGTCAGCCTAGAAATCCAACGGAGGATAACTCTTGCCAACAGGTGTTACTTCGGACTGAGTAGGCAATTGAAAAGCAAAGTCCTCTCTCGACAAACAAAAACCAAACTCTATAAGTCACTCATAATTCCCGTCCTGCTATATGATGCAGAGTCTTGGACGATGTCAGCAACTAATGAGTCGACGTTGCGAGTTTTCGAGAGAAAAGTTCTGCGAAAGATTTATGAAACTGTAAGAAGGAGGACCTTCCCGTTACAATTAAGAACTCATGCTCGGAGATGCTTTCTTAGAGGTGTCTAGGAACCTATTTTTCAGAGTACGAAACGAAAAACCCTAATATACATAGCCGAAAAAAAACAACAAAGTTAAGCAAACATCACTGGCTAACAGCAGAAAATTTGATTAGCGCCACGGCGTAACACAAACTGACGGACATATGATACTAAACAACGGCGCGGCGCTGAAATTTCACAAACACTTTTGCTTTGTTTTGTTGTTGGTTTTGCGTTTGCCAGCTAATGGAAGGGAAGTGGAAATGGCTTGGCGTGGCAGGATATCATTTGCAACAATTTCGGCCATATCTCACGTCGTATTCGCCCTTCCAAATTGAGAAAGTCAAACCTGCGACTGCTTGACTACTCCTCGTCCGGCTGTCCATCTGCCTGTCCGTTGATTTGTCTGCTGTCTGATTATACTAAAAGCGCTGACTCACAAAAATGGCCAATTCGCTGTTTGGCTTTATACTGCTGACTTTTGCTGCTGTTGTTGTACTGCTTATAACGCTTGTTTATTCTATAAGTGCCGATGTCTGAGTGCTAATACAATCTGCTCGGCTGATAACAGTGGACTGCGCACTGTGGGTCACTTCTTAATAAGAAAGGTTCTGGCAATTATTTTTTTAGACGAGAATTTTTTTTATTAATATCAGTCCGGTTGAAAATATCCCTTTTGGCAATAGTACCCATCAACGGCCTTGTTATCTCAACACAATTGTTAGACCATTTTGGAAACATATTTCTAAGAACCACAAATCATCAAGGTTATATTAAATAAATCGGGTGATCCAAATAGAGGTACTTTTTTCAAGAACCTTTCTTTGACAGATCACGTGTGAGCTTTATCAAGCTGTCATGTTATTTTTGTTCAGTAGTGTTTGGCATTTCATCATGGAAAGTCTTACGCCCGAACAACGTTTACAAAGCATTTAACTTTATTGCAAAAACTCACGATCTGCAAAAAATGTGCTTCGCTCAACTTATGGTCAACATAATCGGCCTACTGAGCATACTATTCATAACAACATCACCTATCTTAAGACCCAGAATTCATTATTGAATAATCGTAGAAACTCGAAACGACGTACGGAACGACTTCCCGCATTTTACGTCGAGATTTTAATTGAAAGCGTACAGAATACAGCTTGTGCAAGAACTAAATATCCGAAGTTTTCTGGCTCAATGGCTATGTAGGCAAGCAAAATTGCCGCATTTAAGATGAATAGTTACCTGATGTGATTCAAGAGCTGCCATTTTATCTTTATCCAGGAAAACAACGTTTTGGTGTAGCTTGCGGGCCGTTGAAATCATCGGTCCGTATTTCTTCAAAAATCATGCAGGTGAGAACGTAGCCGTCAATGGCGACTGTTACTGCGCCATGATAACCGACTATTTGATGCCTCAAATTGAAGCTCGTGATCTCAGTAACTTTTGGTTTCAACAACACGGCGACACTTCTCACAAGGCACATCAATCAATGGATTTATTTAGAGAACACTGCGATGAGTAGATAATTTCACGTTTTGAGGCTGTCGATTGGCCATCAGGATCATTTTCCTGTGGTGATATGTAAAGTCTAACGTTTGTGCGCACAATCCCGCTTCGATTCAGACCTTGAAATGCTAGAAAGAGTCATCGAAAATTGGAATCAACGGATGGACCACCTGAGATGACTGGACTAAACAACTAAAAATATTGGATAAACACTCTGAAAATACTTTTAGAGTACAAAATACAAAATTTTGGAATTTGGTCTGTATCTCCAGACGCCTTGTCTTAAGCCCCTCCAAGAAAGTATTTTTTCTAGCTTTTCAGGCACTATTTGTTGTTACACCCAACTTTGTGGGTAGGCAAATTAAATCAAGGCTCAAACAGAGCACAAATTAGATGTCATAATCGATAGTATATAATATAATATATGACACAAAAAAGTGTTTCTTAGTGATAGAGAAATTTTTGGCCACTAAATTGGCAACCCTAAACACTGTAGCTTTCTTGATTTCACTGCCCCGTTTATGCAAACTCAGGTCATTAGCAGATTGCTTACAATGGTCGCTGATCGGCTGCAGCATAAGAAATATTGGAAAAGGGAAGATGAAACTCAAAAAGCTTTCAAGGCGGTTTTCTACTGCAAAAAATGAGGCGAGCTCGACTGCACAAAATCTCATTCATGTATTCACAACAAAATAAACATCATTTCTGATATAAAATAACTAAAAATAAGTAAAAAGGTGATAGTCGCGCTGCATCAATCTACGTGGAAAAAAATCTGCATTTCTGATATACAAAACATACATACAAAAGCGCGCCGTTACTTTGAAAAGCTTGAAAAAAGAATGCATAAAAGTTCATGTACTTAAAACTCTATGACTTGTACTCACTTTTTGCAAGTCAAATTCAACCACAATCCTGCCATGGTTTCCGCCATTCACTGCTGCACTATTCTTGATTAGTTTTTCTATTTTTTATTTTCGTAATTTTACAACAAACTGATTGTTGTTGCTGTTATTTACTTTAGTAAAGCGTTATAATCCCGTGAGTTCAGTTTACTGATATTGCTTGCAGATAATGTCGCTTTCAGCTAACGCGCTTGTAGTGGTGTAGTGGTGTTATTAATAAACCAATTTCAGTTAGTGAGACGATAGCAGCTTATCGTTAGACTTAAGCTTTCATAGCCTTTTATGTGATGAGCTCAACACATAAGCTGCTTGCTTGCAACGCTAGTATCAAACACACATACAGATATATATGTTTTTGCACACTCTGCCAATATTCCTTTTCGACTATTTGTATGTATGGTTTCAGTCACTGTTTTTGCTTTAACTGTGCTTCACACGCATCGGTCACAGTCGTGTAAAAGTGGCGCATACGACGATAAATTGTTCTCGACACAGATTGAATCGATTATTACACTGAAATACGTCTAAACTCGATTAAACGCGTAATAACTTTAAGCGAATTGATGGCAAATGCAATTTCCACAGTTAAGTCGTTTGCTTTGGATTGCACGCCTTTGCATGTGGTAGAGTAGTTTTAAGAAATTTGCTCGGAGATTTCAATTCAAAGATTTATCTGTTATAGTTTGCTTTTATTTTCGATTTATTTAGAGTTAATTAAAGTGAGTTAATACATTTATTTTGAGTACAGTTAGTATACTTTTAAGAACACTGACTTTAGAGTTATGATTTTTGTTGTATATTGGCTTTAATTGTTATTTAATAATTATAAAACAAAAAGGCAGACTATGCATCCATGTAACTCGGTTAATGAAGATAGCATCAAAAAACAAAAAAAACGTTAACTTCGGCTTTATCAAAGCTAAATACCTTTCACAGGTTCATTTCTGTTAGTAACGATGTGTTCACTTTGAATGGAAGCTATATGCTATAGTTAACCGATGTGAACAATTTCTTCGGAAATTACATTGTTGCTTTAGAAAATAATCTATACCAAATTTCGTGAAGATACCACGTCAAATGTGAAAGTTTTCCATACAAGAACTTGATTCCGATCGTTCAGTTTGCATGGCAGCTCTTTGTTATAGTGGTCCGATATCGGCAGTTCCAACAAATGAGCAGCTTCTAGAAGAGAAAATGACGTTTGCAAAATTTCAAAACGATATCTTAAAAACTGAGGGGCTAGTTCGTATATATACAGACAGACAGACAGACGGACGGACAGACAGACGGACATGGCTAAATCGACTCAACTCGACATACTGATCATCTATATATATACTTTATAGGGTCTCCGACCCTTCCTTCAGGGTGTTACAAACTTCGTGACAAACTTAATATACCCTGCTCAGGGTATAACTAAAGAAAGTGCGCTTGTGTCGGCATCATTTACACATTTAGGTTAATGATTGTGATAGTTTTGTTAATGTTTTGGGTATCGTACCAAACGACCCGTATCTGTAACAGAAACGGCTACGACTATACGTCGAAATACCACTTGTATTTGACGATGAAGCTGCGAGTCCTTTATTTAACAAACACATGACCTTTGTATAAGAATACGAGAAAATGTATATAGTGTTTCGTCAGTTAGGGTCCAATATGATCAAGTTAGGGTTCCAAATATTGCATTAAAAAATATTATATAAACAAATCTTTATTATAATTATTTCGGATAAGAGATAGGCTTAGAAAATAGTTCAAATTAATTCCAAATCTAATAAAAGCAGCAAAGTTTAGTCCAAAATACAGGATTGAAAATTAAAAAAACAAACGTTTTTATAACAAACATTTCATTAATATGAAGATATTTTGTTTTAGCATTAACACATTTTCGCGTTTGATTACTTCGTGTTCTACTATTTAAAACTAAATCTCGCACAATATTCTAGAGCATCGATCCGCAAACTTACACACTACAGTTAAAAAATAAAATTTTAAAAATAAATTTTTTATCCCAAACATAAAACTCGAAATTACAAATTAGATTTTCATTTTTAATACCAAAATGAGAATTAGAATATTAAATATTAATTTTTAATCAAAAATTAAAAAAAAAATTGATTAGATTTGACAGTTTAGGGTTAGCAGAAAATAGTTTACCTCCACGTTTAATTTTGTATAAGGTTGTTTTAAATAATCTATAAACTTTAATTGGGCATAGTAAAGGTGCTATAAATTTCTAAAAAAAATAGGGATTACATTTTGAGCAAACTTCATAATTTTCAATCCATAACTATCTTTTATACAAACAAAATAGTACCCGGAAATTGTAAGTAACACGCAAAATATTTCATTTTTCATCAATATTTATGAAACACTTTTCATAAGCATTTGTTAGGAAGGAATTCAGCTTCTGCAGCAAATTTTGGTGAATGCGGTAGTTAATCGAAGGAAATCATTACGCTCTTGGGTTTAAAATGTGGTCACAATCGTGGCCCGATGCGATGGTGTATTATAACCGTTTAAAATCAATGAATTGTTCGTCCACAATTCAGGCCGTTTTCGACAGACGTTCTCACGGCAATGCCTCAACACGACCAAATAGAACTCCTTATTGACAAAATCACGGTGCACCAAACCACGTATATGGAAAAAAGGCAATGAGCATCACCTTGATTTCTGAGCGGTTTTGGAGTGAGTTTTTGATTTTGGCTCGTTTTTTTCCATCCATTGTTTGCATGCCCAACTCATAAGCCTATGTCTCATCGGCAATTATAAAGCTCTCCATGAATGTGAAATCGGAATTCACACGATCAAGCATGTGCAAAGAGACCTGTTTACGGTACTCTTTTCAAAAAAAAAATGCAACTCTGTCGGGCTGAGTCGAGCAAGAACCGGTGTCGTACTCAAAATATTCACCAAAGTCAATCGATCGGGACTCGTGTCCCTCTCTCTTGCCACCTCTCTAACCCTTGCCCGGCGATTTTCGAATACAATATCTTTCATTTTATAAACATTTTAATCAGTTGAAGAAGTCCATGTAATTAAAAACAGTCCTACCAACTTAGCAAAATTCCTCTTTTTTACTCGGGGAACTAAAATTACAATCCTTTTACTTTTCTGTCACAATTTATTATGAATATTACAACTGTCCTTATGGAATATATTGCTCACACATATGTATTTTAACTTAGTTATTTTTATTCGTTTAACACAGTACCAATTCATTCGGTACTTACTATGAGTGAACAAAACATCTGATATCTTCTCACAATTTTAAAATTAATTCATTTAAAAGCGATTAAAAGGTACATTTGGATTTTATAAACACGTATTTATATACTGTCACGCCTAAGTTGCCAGAAATCGTTCTTAAACCTGGTCTTGAATTATTATTAATTTTAAAATGATTTATTGAAACAATTATTTCAAAGTCCTGCTGTAAATATAAAATATCAGACTTTGCTGGCTTGTTCGATTTGATGCAAAAATTTGTAATTCTGAAATAATACATCTTCCGATGAACATACTTGTAGTACGGTGTTTTAATCTTGGGTATATATATGTTAATAATTGATTATGTTCTTTATATACATATTTAGGGTCAAAACTTTTCATGTATAAATTATATAATATTGTGTGATTGCTCTGAATAACTTTTCACTTTATCTATAAGTAATTTACTTTTGCCGCGACACATTGAGCTTGTGGCAATAAGATTTCAATCTTCTTTTTTTCATGTTTTCCTTTCACCGCTATTTCTATAATTAACATAATTCTGTCCTACATAACGGTGCTACCCACAGTCGCAACAAATCCAACGTGTATTGCGCAAATTCTTTGCGTTAATTTTACTTTGATGAACTTTTGCCAATTTTGCTAATGTGTTTCGAAATATCCGTGGGTGTGAGTTCGAATTATGGCGACTACATACCTAAATATAAAATAGCTGTAAGTATGTGTGTAAATGAGCCTCAATTATAGTGCCTAAGTTGCCCTATCGCCTTTTTTCCGTTGGTTACGGTTTACGCTTAATTTGGTAATTATTATTGAGCACCAAAATGAGTGCAACCTATATTTACACATCACCACTTGCATGTTATTTTTATGCTTTGGTAATTTGCTGGGAGCTTAATTTTTGTTGCTCTTGTTAGTGCAAACTTTCAGTGGAAACAATATTTATTGAAAAAGAAATTAATTTAAACTAACAAAATTAATTTAAATTAACAAAATTATCATTAATAATTATCCTTCCCAAAGAATCTGTATAAATGAACCATAACGATTGAGCAAAGAATTTTGTACCACAAATAGCGAAAATACCTTATTTAAAGCTGCCAGAGCAGACAGTTCAATGAAGTAAGATTATTTGGTAAATTATTCAATTCCGAAAGGGGATGCTACGAGTGGTAATATATTTTATGCATTAAACCAGTAGTAGCCAATTTTACTTTTACTATAAATATAATTTCTGGCTATAACTTTTTCCACCGAGAGGTAGATGTTATTAGAAATGATTCTAATGAAACGGGAAGCCGTGATCTAATTCATGCTTTAATTAGTTCAAAAATTAAATATGAATTAAATATTTTGAATCAATTTGTTTTCAAACCTTTATATACAAGGTGCGTTCCAAAGTAAACAGGACTTGAATCTAGCGCCCCCTGGTGATGCCATCTTTATGTCGACTAGTGCGTTAGAAACAGCTATCTTTGTCGATTTTCTAGTGAGAATTCATAGATTGAAAGTGAAGTTGTTGCGTTTTAAGTGTCAGTATGTTTGTGTTATCGATGCGAAAATGAGCTTCGAACAAAGAGCCAACATTAAATTTAGTTTCAAAATTAGTAAAAATTTCACCGTAACGTTTCAATTGATGAAACAAGTTTATGGCAATGATTGCCTATCCCGTAGCAGAGTGCACGAGTGGTTTCAATGCTTTTAAAAATTATTACCCACTCCTCGTATTCATCTGATATGGCACCGTGTGACTTCTTCCTTTTCCAGAAGGCTTGCACCGGCCTACTGGCGGCCATACCGGCCAACGAGCTGAAACACTCGTTCGACATGCTTTCGGACCGTGTAAAAGGCTGTATTGAAGCAGAAGGAGATTATTTTGAAGAAAA
>NW_026091794.1:0-8743 GCF_024586455.1 Bactrocera neohumeralis | reverse complement strand
CATCTTTCCTCCCCCTATCCCTGACTCTTTATTATTATTATTATTACTTTTTTTATTTTGTTTTTGCAACGCGTCAAAGAGAAGAAGGAACCTTACGGTGTGTGAAAAAAGGGACTTCGTCAGATTCTTTTTTCTTCTTCTTCTTTGATTTGAGTTTCATGGAAAAGTGCACCTCCTTTAAGCACACCACAACAATCGCTTTAAACAACAAAAAAAAAGACAGAGAAGAGGCTGAAGCCGAAAGCGCAATTTGCCCTCACCCACTTTCTCTTCTCCTTCTTCGTTTTGTCGCTGCTGCGTCTCGCACGACGATTGTGTTTAAAGGACGAGAGGAAAAAGGAAAGAACTCTTTTTTTTTTGCTGTTGTTGTTGTAATTGGTCTTCTAGAAAGGCAAAATGCAGCGTCGCTGGAATTGCTCGGTCGCCGCTTTGTCCTGCGGCGGCGACGTCCGATGCGGCCCCTCGCGCCTGACTCGGCGATGGCGGCGTCCACGGCACTGGCAGAAGTTGTGCGCGCGGTGTGGCTTTGGCCCTCGCGGCCTTGCCTAGGCGGTGCGGGTGGTCGTCGAGCGCGGCGACCTGTCAGACAAGCAGCAACGGCCGAAAGAAGCAGCAGCAGCGGCACCGCGCTGCCCGTGTCGTCGCCCCCACCACTTCCGGAGGCGGCGGCGGTGGCCGTTGACGTCAGTGCAAAGAGCAAGAGCACGGGGTCGCCACAGCGAGAGAAGTCAGCCAGGCGCAGGAAGGCGAAGGGTGCGGCGACGCCAAGCTCTGCGCCTAATGGGAACAATAACCGCGTGACAATGCTCAGCATTGCCGTGCCTGAAGTGCTGTGCGAGTGGCGTCGGCTGCAGAAGCTTGGGCACGACGTGGACATGACCGCTTCCAGTCACCACACGACCGGCGACAGGACGCACAGCGAGGTCGCCATTGCCGACAGGGCCGCGGCCATGGCGGCAATTCTCAGGCACCCGGAGGAGTATCCGCAGCTTCACACGCTCTTCTTTTTTGACAAGGAAACGGACGACCATGGCGTCACCACGAGTGATAAAGAAATCATTGCCGAGCAGTTCGACCTGTCGCTGGAGGGGTAGACGCCGTCGTGCGCAACGAGGTTGACCTCACAACACTCCTATCCGTGATGAAGGTGCACCATCAGCTGTCCCGTCAGTCTCCGTGGATGGCGAAGGTGCTGCATCGTTTGTCCACCGCAGTGTTGCAGAGGCTATCCGCCGCGTGGTCCACATCGGTCACGCACAAAAGCAGACAAGACGTTGCTCGTCATGAACAAACGATGCTGAAGCGGTCTGGTCGCCATTGTGCTCATGGAGCTGCGGAAGAGTCAACTTAGTCAGCTGCAAAAAGTGGTGAAAACTGCTCCCGCGGTCCGTCAGCGTTGGCGCAGACGGTGCGGCAGACGGCAATGGCGGTGACATGCCGTCGGTAAAGCGATCCAAGTCGCGCGGACCGAAGAAGAAGACGCTTTTTGAGGAAGAGTGGTCGCGCACAGACATACTGACCTTTCTTGAAACCGCCGTCGCCCCCATTGCGGACGAGATTGCCGAATCTATCGCCACTGCCCTCATTCATAACGATGTCAATCGTCCTTTGGAAGGCGGGTATCTGAGTGACTTTGTCAACGAATACGTTCTGCTCCTCCTTGCCGTCCACGTCAGTGATGCAGCAGCGGCGCAGATCTCCAGCATGGATTCTACTTTGCGAAAGGAAGACTCCTTTCAAAATGCGGAACAGTGGAAGCGGACGACGGCGGCGTGGCGCAGGACCTGCAAAGAAGCGGAGAAACGTCTGGAGTCGGCGTTTACCTCCTATCATGCCTTGGGCCCCGTCAAAGTCGTCGGCGCTGGCAGCGGTGCCGCCGCGGAAGAGCAATGCCAACGCCAAGTTACCGATCTACTTGACGCTCTTTTCCTCAGCCAACGCTTCGAGTTGGCCATCCCGCTCCCCTTGCGGCAGTGCCTCTACGTAAACGCGATTCGCGCCTTCCAGGAGGTGTCAAGTGCCGTTCCGCAGAGCCCACAGCTCTTTCGCATACTCTGCTCCTCACAGCTCGCCAGCAAGCTGGATTCACTGCAAGACGCGCAGGGCAGCCTGTATGAGCAACTGTGCACTAGCGTGTTTAGTGCAGCAATGGCCTTCCTCGCCGCAAGCAGCGAGGCGGACATTCTGGCACTGGTGAATCAGCAGGAGGAAACTGCATGTCGCGAAACCGTTGGCTGTGGCGGCACGGCACACGAGACGGTTGGGCGGCCGCCACTGCACAGTCCCCGAGCACAACTTTGCTATGCCCTCCTATGCACCGGCTTCGCCCCTGAGGCCGTCCTGAACAGTGGTCTCTGCGTCTCACTCTCCGCCATCGACTTGGCAGACATCACCAACGCCGCCGCCCTTTCTCGGCGTCCTTTGCGGCCCATGCACTGCCGGTGCGGGTGCAGGCGGCGATGACAGACGAGGCCACGGCACTTGCCAAGCGGGCACTGCTGCTTTCACAGCGCGCCGTTCGCACCGCCATGGACATGTTGATGAGCGAGGCTGCGGGTCTTCCACCGTTTGCCGCGAGGGTGGAGGCGGGTGGGACGGCAGCCGCGTCCACCCTTGCGCGCACCTTCCACCCCACCACCGCACCGCGCGAACTGACGGCAAAGCAAAAAAGGCGGGCAAAGCGCTTGAAAAGGACACGAAGGCCGCCCAAGAAAGCGAAGTAGCAGCAGCGGACACTTCGGAGCTGGTCGTCAGGACAAAGGCAGAGGCGGATCTTCTCACCTCACAGGCCTATTACGTTGGCGTGTCCGCCCTCGTCGAGAGCCTGTGCCGCGGCGACAGCCGCGCGGCCATCCGCCTGGCGCAGGGCCTCTTTCCGCTGCTTGAGCTGGACGTAATAACGACGTATTTAGTGGAAGCTATGGAGCTGGTAACAGGACGTGTGCGCTCGCGGCTGGCGACAGCGGGGTGCCTCGAGGTTCCATTCACCTCCCAGACGAAACCGTCTCCGTCAGCCAAAAGGAAGCCAGCCTCGACACTGGCACCAGCAGGAGCAGCAGCAGCAGCAACGCTGCGCACGTCGACGTCGACGACGATGGAGGAAGCATTCGCCGACTTTGCCTGCGCCTTTCAAGCGCGTGTTTCGACAATGCTCCGCCGCTCTCTCAAAGTGAATATCGCCACTTCGCATGACGGCACGACGAAAGTGCGCGCACGGGCTGGTGGGACTGCAGGCCACATTGCGGCGCCGCCGTCGCTGGGGCCTCGCAGCGACCCCAGCGCCAGTGAGAACGGTAAGGGGGCACATACCGTCGGCAACGAGGTCATCGCGGTTGGGAAGGATGGCGTGGACGCGCTCCTGAAGCTTGTCTATCGCTTCACTGTGTGCGCCTTGACGATGGGCATGAGAGCAAGCTTCGCCGAGCAACCGCGACACTTCACACCCACTTCGTACAGCCTACTCCCTCGTTGGCGATGTCGTCAGCGGCCGTGCCAGGATCAATGACGGAAGGCAAAGAGGAGAGGCCGTTGCCGCACGCGAGGCCCTCCAGGTGGTGAAGCAGCTGACGTCCTCCTGGACCAACTCGAAGACGCGTCTGCCGGTGGAGCGTGATCCACACGCCGCCAGCGCCCGCTCAAGTGATATCGCGCTGAACAGGATTGTCGCCCTTCACTTGCATTCAACTTCGGGCGTCATTGCGTTCCTCGGCACCCTCACGGCTCTCCGCAGCCGACGGCACCACCGTGCGGTGGCAACGAAACCATGTCTTTTGCCGCTGTTCACCTCCTTTATCGCCTTCGCGGAACATTCCGTCGAGTCAGAACCGGTTATGTTGCGCACCTTCCGCACCAGCGCCCTCGACCCCGCGCTTGCCTTGGTGCTTGCTGGTGACCAAAGCGAAGGAAAAGGGGATCTGCAGGCGACAGTGCAGGGAGTTCCTGACGCTTGTTACGCTGTCCGAGGTCGCCGTTGTCATGTTTGTGCCTCATACCATCCACCACGTATCGCAGGCGTTGTACGAAGGTCTTTCTAACTGCGTCGTGCGGGCCGCCACACCATCCCTGCCTCCCTCCCTGCTAACAAGGCTCAGTCTAAAGACAGGCGTCACCACACAGCAACATCCCGTCAGCCGTTGCGCAGCGCCTCTTGTGCTCCGCGGCTGCCGTTTGCCTCCGTCAAACCCCGTCTTGACGTCCTTGTTTCTTAACATGGCCACCGTGCTAGAGTCGTCGCTCAATCTAAGGCACACGGTCGCGGTGGTTGACACCGCCTTGGCGATGCGCGTGCCGCCATCCTCTCCGCCTCTGATGAGCATGCTGCAGCGACTGAACGGTGCTCTCACTACCGCCGTGGCGGGTTCCTCAAGTCCCTTCCGGCGGCGCTGCCGCAACCGACGCCGCGGTAGCGCCATCAGCCCCGGTGAAGAAGATGCAAATGGCGCTCAGTGACATGGTGTCTATCCTCTGTAGCCTGTGCCGCTGCGACGAGCAGTCGGCAGCATCCACCAGCCCCTCCTTGGCGACGCGGACCACCGAAGCGGAAACCCATCCGGCAGTCCGCTGTGCGCCCTACGGCGCGGTGTTCGCACGCCTCTGCCGGCCCGAGGCGATGCGGCGGCGCACCTCACGCTGCAACAATGCGGGCGCCTGGTCCGCGTGGCCGCCTCGCTGGCGCAGAGGCCGGCGGCCCTGCGGCGAATGACGGAGGCGGACAGGGCGTGCTGCGGGTGCCGAGAGTCTTGGCAGTGCCCGTCCTGCAGGCGCCTCAGCAGGGGATCGAACGCGACATCCCGGCCATCCTGGACGGCTACGCTAGCGCCAGCAGACGCGCAGCTGCGGGCGCAGGTGATGCGGGCGTTCATCTCCCGCACCATCCGCGCCCGCCCACTGCTTGCCCCGGAGGAGGTGGTGGTGTGCGTGGAGGCGTATTGCAGAGCTGGCGACCATCATGAGTACCTGTTCAGTGTCTGCTGGCCGTAGCCGACGTAACGCAGACCTTCCTTGCTGGAACTGTCGTTACGCCTCCTGCGCTGCGGCGTCGACGCCGGCCGCGAGCAGGTGCACTGGCGTGCCTTACCGCCGCGCAGCCAGTGTTTGTGAACCACGTGCGGCACGTGCTCCAGAGCGACCCGCAGCAGCTCGTCACCGTTGGTGCTACCTCCATCACCATCCTCGAGTGTCTGCGCACGTGCTTCCCGCACGACCCCGTGAGTGCCGCCGTGCTCGAGACCATCGCAGCCCACCACAAGGTCGCCAGCGTCACCGTCGTCAAGGCGGCTCTTCAGCTCGTCACGGCGCGCGGGTCTGGGGACTACGCGGTGCTGCGCACACTGGCGGACTACTGCACCGACGAGCCCATCCTCTGCGGCGCCGACGACCTCGCAGACCTGGTCTATCTCTGGCAACGTGTGGGGTGCGTTCCAGCGTTCCTCGTCCTTCACCACGACCGCCCGCTTTATCGAGGTCGCGGCGGTGGCAAGGCCCGTGAGTGGCTATGCGCTGGCCCGGCTGTCCCTCGCGCTGGAAACCGCCTCGATGGAAGCAGACCAGAGCCTCGTTGACGCCGTTGTGCGGTGTGTCACGGAGCTTGTCGATGGCTACCTAGACTCCTCGACGCAATCCGCGCGGCGGCGAAGGGCGAAGGGCCAACGACGGCCGTGCACGATACGCCCGTGGCTGGGAAGGAGGTGGAACCGCCCTTCACTGTAGGGGAGGCCGTCGCCATCTTGCGCCACTTGCGAACGGTCGGACGCCTGCACTTTGCCCTTGTCGTCCCTGCCGTCGACGCCCTGCTGACGTGCTTGGAGCTCCGTCCATGTGGGGTTCCTCGACACGGCGGCGCCCAAAGAAACCTGGCGCCGCACGGGTTGGGAGCGCTTACGGGGCAGACAACCTGTGTTGGCAGACATCGAGGTCGTTCTCGCTGCCTGCGTGGATCAGGCCAGCGAGCCACAAACGCACGAAGCGGTTGTGCAGCACTGCACCCCGCCTCGTCCACCTGCTAACGTTGACGGCGGCGGAGGCAGAGGACGAAGACGGAGAGACCGCCGTGGCAAGAGGCTGGGCCAACGGCACGGAGACACTCGTGTGGCAGGAAGTCCGCCGCGCAGACCTTGCCTTACTTGTGAACCTGGTCAACCACCTCATCCGTGCTTCCGTCTCCGCCAGTGGCGGCAGCGCGCTGGAGCCTTCCTCGGCGGCGCACACCGCCGCTCACGCGCTCTTTGCGCTCCTGTATGAGAGACGCGGGAGGGCTGTTGACTCGGCACCTCTTGTTGGACCGAGTTCGGCAGGCACTGACGACCACCGGCAAGACGTGCACGCTCCACTCTTTGAACTGGTCGTCGAGAAGAAACTGCAGTGAGGTGTCTATCGGTTGTTGTTTTGTGTGTGTGTGTGTGTGTGTGTGTGTGTGTTTGTGCATTGTGCGTTGCAAGCGGCGATTCTCTCGTTGTCACTGCTTTTTCACGCAGCAGATCTTCACAGTCACCCCCCCCCCCTCTCCCTTCTTCCTATTAAAGCTCTTTTAATCCCACCCCACACAAAAAGGCAAAAAAGAGCCTGAAGAAAAAAACAAAAGAAGACAACGTTAACTAACACAGAAGAAAAGAACTGGGACTGAAACCAGCAAGTAGAAATAGAGAAAATGTAGAGTGAACCGAATTCATCAAGTACTTCTCAATGTCTTTTTCCATCTTTCGCCTTTCCCCGGTTACGCGCCTTGTGACTGCCACGGAAACGGTTAGTGCGTGCTTGGAGAGGGATCACGAAAAGGAAAGAAAACAAAGAATAGGGGCCTTTGGCCATCCGCGTCACACGAGAACGGAACGGCAAATACTCTTTTCTTTTTTTTTTAACGTCATCTTACTACTTCCTTTCTTTTTTTTTCGCATTTTTCTTTGTCTCGCCATTGGCTCCCTTACAGCGGTTTGCAAAGCGACAGAACGAGAGGAAGGCAAACAACAAAAGCCAAAGAAAAAAAAAGGCACGCCTTCACCCATACAAAAGGAGAGAACCTTTTGTCTTTTTTTCTCACACGAGAAAAAGAGAAGGGAAATTATGAGTAGCCCTTTTGAGGAAAAGTTCTTCACCTCCTCGCGGTAGAGCTCAGGCGTCAAGGCGTAGCTCAGTCACAGCTGCGCGATGTCCTCCAGCGTATCTCTTCTAACACGTCCATTGCAGCGGTGGGTCCGGCAACCCGCCCCTCGTCGGACGACGACAGCAGCGACAGCGACGTTGTCACGGGCGGGCAGCTCCGCATCCTGACAGTCAGGTTGAGTAGCCAACGGATAGGGACAAGGCGGCCATCGCGCTCTGCGAAGTCCTGCTGAAGCTCAACAACGTGGCAGCGATGACAGCCGGGAACGGTGTGGCAGACGGCCTGCACGAGCGCGACGTGGATACGTGGGATCTGGACTTACAAGACAACGGCCTGACGGACCGCTCCGTCCAGCACCTCTCTCTGCTCGTCGATTCCTGCGCAAAGCTGTCCGGCTTGAACGTGGCGCGGAATCAGTTTACAGCCGAAGGCACTGCTCGTTTTCTCAACGCCGTCGCGGACTCCCCGCAAAACTGCGAAGTCGTCTACAACATGGAAGGCACCGCGACGGAGATCCGAACAAGAAGCGGCTCCGCCGCGTCCACACCGGCGGCGGTCTAGGTGCCCCGAGCTCACAATCGCAGCGTCTGCAGTCCTCCTCCCCACCAGCGGATGCAAGCGCCAATAGGAGGAAAAGACGAGCCCAGGCCCTGTCACGCCGACGGCAACAGGACCACAAAGTGCCACTGGAGGGAAGAAGACAGAGACGCCCCCTCGCGTCACTTCGTTTGCACCCGAGGAATCACGAGCAGCCGTGACTTCGTCTTTCGCGCCGTCGACGCGGGCCGCTGTCGCCAACACCCCGGTGGTCGCACCTTGCACGCCGCCCATCAGCAGTCCCTCCATTGAGTTTGTCACCGCCCCCGCCAGTAGTGTGGCCCCCTCCGCCCTCTCCATCGACTCGCGCCAGTTGCGGCAACAGATGCAGCAGCCGACCATGACCACGGGCTCCCCCACCTCGTTGAGCCTCAAGGAAGAGCGCGGAGGAAGCGGGAGGGACCTGCATGACCCGGCGCCACTCCAGCGGCAGAAATCACGTTCTCCCGACCTAAGCGGCGGCGTGGTCAAGCCGCTCCGCTCGCCCAGCACCGCCACGTCCACGTCGGTCACGTCGCGCAGCAACTTCGCCAGCGGCAGCGCCGAAGCTCCTCCGTAAGCGCCGCCAAGATCTTTTTGGCCAGCAGCCGGGAAAAAGCGGCGGCGATGACCGCGTGGAGGCTGTCCGTGCGGCGTGGAACGACACGGGCACTGCGCGTGAACAAGTGAAAACGCCTACGAGCCGCCTGCGCGCACCACGGGAGGAGGCAGAGGAGGACATCACCGGCTCTGTCATAACACCACGGCGCAGCCCAGAGCGTCCAGCGGTGCCTCGGCGATGACAACGGCAACAACGACGCCAGCCTTGGCAGCGCAGAGGAGGGCAAGAGCTCTTCCACGCCCTCTCCGCGACGCGCCAGCAGCAGCCACAAGGGCGACACGAAAACGTAACTGGCGAGCGCGGCGGCGCAGGCCCCTTCCTCCTCTCCTGCATCGCACGAACCCTTTGAGCCAAACGATCCAACTAGATCTCACGGCCAACCTCAACGCTGTATTGGACCGAGTGCTGGACCTCTCCGACCTTACGGATCAGACAGGGAACGCCCT
>NW_026091793.1:0-8072 GCF_024586455.1 Bactrocera neohumeralis | reverse complement strand
GAACACAACAAAAAATTAAAAAAAAATACGCAGCAAATTACAAAAACACAATTAATAAAGAGAAATGTGAGTAAATGCACTAAACAAGCGTCATGAAAGATGAACATAATTAATTAGCATTAATTATGTCATAAAACTTCAATTTAAAAAAGAAAGAAAAAGAAAATATAAAACACATTATTAAAAATTATTATCATTATTATGACGATGATCATTATTATTGCTATTATGTTCAATAAAAAGAAAACAGAAATAAATTGATTTAAAAAATATTAACGAAGCTTTTTTCCCGGGATAATGCACAAAAGGTTGCTGAGAGATTAAGCTTACTTCATTAAAACGAAATCTTGAAAACGTGTCAATAAAATACTTGAACAGGCTTCTTTTTCATCGAAAGCCTCAAATTTTTAATGGCATTCAAAGAGGGCAGAGATCATATTTTTTTAATAGCCTTTTTTTCTTGTCAGATCACGCGGGAGTCTACGCTTTCCTCAACCTACGGTCAACTTAATTGGCCTACTGAGCATACTATTCGCAAAACCATCATACATCTTGAGACCCAGTCATTATTGATAATATTCGGCGGATGGTCTATTCAGTCCAGTCCAGCACGCAGTGAAGAAATATAGCAGCCGTAGCCAAAAGTGTACATAAAAAACCGTCGAGAAACGATTGGGCGCCGTTCGCAGCAATCTGGGCCGACGCCTGAAAAACGTACAAAATACAACTTGTGCAACAACTAAAACCTTTTGACGTTTCCAAGCAATATCGCCTGCCCTATGGGCTCTTGAATAGGTCCAAGAAGATCCGACGTTTTCGAGCTAAATTTCTGTTCAGCGATGAAGTCCATTTTTTGCTCAATGGGTATATAAAGTATTGAGACCAAGAGAAATCTGAACAGATTTAAGAGTTGCCATCTCGCGTGTCATTTGTCAGTTACCAGTCGAAATGCACGAATGAGCTATCGAAAAATTGGACTCAATGGCTAATCTTAAAAAAATAAACGCGAAAGAATAGTTTTTCATATAATAATAAACATTCCCATTAAATTTGAAGCATCTGCGTTTTTTTCTACCTAGGGAACTTCGAAATGGATCAGCCTTTATTAGAGCAAGCTAAGAGCGGAACAACCTCATAGGTATTTTTTTTTTTAGAAATTTTAGTTGATACGCTTGTTTAAGATTACGACGTTCAGACGGGCAATTTTTTTGCCGCCCATTGTCATTATCAATTTTCTTTGGTGTCGCTCATTGCGTTAACACGAGCGATACGAGTATTACAACTTGAGTCATACAATTTTCTGTATTTTTCTTACATCACATTTCAAACTCCATAGAAATATTTTGATAAGCTAATTTGATCCTTATTCACAGTTTTCTAAAGTATTTGTTCCAAAAAATCTCCTTCAAAAATACGAATTATCTCTGCAAGAAAAGCAGAAAATGTAAGCGGCGAAATTTTGCGGCGCATCACTCATCATCATGTGCTGAGATAACTTACAGAGGGAAATGGACTCGAATATTACATTAAATTGCTCGATGAAGTGCCACTTGATTTCAGGAAATAATTGAAATGATTTTATAGCAAGACAATGCATTTCGCAAGCAGAACCAAAATCCACCAGTTTCAACTTCCCGTACTAAACGGTAATACAATCTCTATATATAACACCAAACTGTCCTGAAAAATACAGGACAACTTGCAAGAGAATCGTCAGCAAGAATTGGGGCATCAAACCTAGTATAATCATGTGCATGTATACGGTTGTCATAAGATCTATACTACATATGGAGCTCTAGTTTGGTGGCCAAACGCAAAAGAAACAATACAACATTAGGAAATTAAAATGGAATACAAAAGAGCAGCATACCCATAGACATCTTTATTCACAAAATATAAAAATCAGCAGAACTTAATGGGCGTAGTGATATCCTAAGCCAATTCAACGTTAGTAATCAGACCAGCATTCTCCCAACGCTAGATTTCAATAGATACTTGCAGGTGAGGATACCCTCAGACGAGAATGGAGAAGGGGCATAATAGGGGAGGAAAATATATCGATGGGTAAAAAATGGACTGCGGAGTAGGCACAGGAGAATTTTCCGATGATCTGGACACATCGTCTACCGAACTCGGCTAACATCTTCCAAGCGGGAAGTACTTAGGTATAGAGAAGGCCTGCGAAGTCCACCTAGGCTTGGATATGGGTTACCGGCCACTGGAATATTTTTCCTCAACGAAAAAAGCAGACGAGGTGGCAAAGACAAGAGCTTTCCTTACGAATCCGAGGCAGAGCTAATAATAAGTCCGCTATGATCGATCAAAAGAGAGATCAATAGACAATTTCAAGAAGTTGCAAATAACAGATGGAAAAACATAACTTACAAAAATATGACATGACATGAAAAGAACCAACGACTTATTAAATAGGTCAAGAAAGAGCATCTACAGAGAAACAGCTACCACAACAGGGCACTGGCCATGTGGGGAAGATGTCCAAATTGTTCTGCCCTACAATGACGTCTGCCGAGGCTGCGGAATAGCAGGGAACAAGGAAACAATTTTCCACTTTCTCTGTGAATGTCCAGCCTTATCGCTGCTCCGACACAGAACACTTGGAATCCATCAAGCATCACACCTTGAATGGATTTCTTCTAAAAGCATATCGGACACACATAAGTAGCTTCATCGAAACCTCAAAATTGTTTGAAAGAGAAGGTGAAAAGCGATAGCAAATATATAAGGTCTACGACTAGTGCATGAAAATGGCACAGCCAGTGCTCATTGAGCCCAAAAGACAACAGGGCCGGGCACTTTTACCTACCTACCTAAGACACGCAGCGATTAATCGTTCCAAGAAAACAGTAGATTTTACGTTGTCTCAGAATATAAAATTACTCGATTGGCTTGCAGTTCGTCTTGATCTGAACCATTTTGAAAACGTTTGATTTGTGTTATCAGCCAAGGCTTTCGAACAGAGACGACAATTTGATAACGCAAAATTCCTAAGAAATTATTAAAAAAAGGGGGCAACAATAAAAATCATTTCGAAAAAACGTGAGATAATGCCTCACAGAACTAGTTAGAGCCACTTAGAATTGTAAATGCATCCTCGTACCGCAGACTATGGGAAGCAAGGCGGGTATCTATCATCAAGCACAGGAGGAGCTAGATCGCGAAAAAATGTTTCTCACTCAAATACTCGACTAAATGTGTATTTAGCAATAGCGTGACGAGCATTCTAAATATATGCATGGTATAGCAGTAGAGGAGGTTGAGTTAAACGGTCTTCATATGTTGGTAATCACTGAAGTTATGAATATACTGTTATATTTATGCACAATGCAAATACTTAGCTACATTTACACACACAACTACACCACTACATGCAAACAAGAGCAGAAATTGTGTGGGTGATGCCACTAAATCTGCTGGCATTAGGACAGATTCGTGGCACTGGGGGCTAGGGACTTTTCTGTTGTTGCTGGTGTTATTGTTGCTTTTTAGCGAAACACAATATTGGCAGCCAGTTGTGTCCTTCCGTCCGTCCTTCCGCTGGATTGTTCTCCGAGCGAGCGGCGCGCAGGCAACAAGAGCCTTGAAGCGAGCGAACATCTTGTTTGTATTCTCGTTGTTGTAAGTTGTAGTTGCAGTTGCAGTTGTTGTTTGATGGCTTACAAATGGTGTAGTCACCTGAGGCATACGCGCAAGGCACCAGCATGCATTTGCATGCATGTGTGTGTATGTGAGTGCCACATGACATTTATGTGTGTGTGAGTGCCATACATGACATTTTATGTGTGTGTGTGTGTTGAAAAGCGCAGATTTGCGTTTCTTTTCTGTTTGAAGTTCACTGTCGTGGCAGCTTCGCTCGATTACTGTCATTGTTATGCTGCTGCTGCGACAACAATGCAATAAGCCAGCAACAATAACAACAAGCAACAACACAAGTGGTGCACATGCAACGAATGCGCTAAGAGAGATTCAATGAAGCCCATTTGATTTGCCACATCTGCGTGATAAAAATTGAAATTTACATTTTTAGCATCATGTTGCATGCAACTTTTTGCCATATTACCAAACTTTTGCCTTTTCATGCACTGAATAAGAAATTCAAGGTTGCATCAAGAGCGTGCAAAACGATTTTTTGGGGACGGGTGGGTGGGAAATCTAAATTCTTAGTGTGTGACATTTGATTATTAATGAAAAGCTTTATTTTGTACTCACCAATTTTAAAAAGTGTTCTCGTGCTTTATCGGCTGTGATATATATTTTGTGTATAGCCTGAAAATATAAAAAAAAATTTTTTTGTCAAAATTAGCTTTGAGCTTCGACATTTCACGTAAAAACTCCAATAATTTCAGAGAGAAAAAAATTTTGCCTAAAAGTAGGCAATAAATTTTACAATATGATTTTGTACACTGACGGTGACAAAAAGGTTTACAGCCTATTCTAAATAATTTATATTTTTAAATAAATTTGAAAAACTTTTTAAATTTTTTTTAATTTTCCGCAGCTTTCATAAAATTGTTTACTTTATTGACACTACTACTTTAATGTCACAGATTTTACGGCAGTTTTAATTTTATAAGGATATTGAAATGAGTTTTCCAAACTTACACAGCGTCAAAAATACAAAATTTTAAAAAATTAAAAAAATTATAATTAGTTAGATTTTTTTTTTAATTTTTTCACAAATGGTAAATGCGTTACGATGTAGAAAGTGAATTAAGTGCGACAATTAGAAACAGTTGTTTAAAGAATTAAAACTCTCAAGGTGTTAACTTTTATTAATAATATTATTGATTTCTGGTAAGGAAGTGTTTCAAAGATGTATTTAAAATATATTAAAATGAATTATTCAAATTTTTAATGAGGAAAAGCTGCAGCAATACAGCTACCTTGCTGCTATATTTTTGACCTTCGTCAGTTTGGAAAGACGTACAAAGAAATTTGGAATCAGGTCAAAAAATTGTTTTCAATGACCTTAAGCATATACAGAATTTTTAAACTATTCTAACGTTTCACGCAAGGAAAATCCCGAAAAACTTTAACAAAATTTACCGCAGCATTACTACCATCGCTCGAAGAGACCAAAAAGAGTTCCGCTGACATTCTACATGAAATTTGAATGCAATGTCCAAATATTCTAGAGAACAATTGCTCAGCATTTGGTCAAATCTGGACTTCACGGCAGGGGAGCACGTAAGAACCCACTTCTGAATAAAATTCGTAGAAACGACGCGTAGACTTTGCCAACTCTTATTGGTCTAAGACAAAAAAATCATCTAACAAAAATGAAACGCTTAGGTTCTGATGGTCGAAGGTATGTTTGCCGTCCAATAATTCAAGAATTTGATTCTCGCTATGTTCCATGCATAGTTGAGTAAGGTGGATTGATCATCATGGTGTGGAGGAGTTTTATGGAATAGTGTTGGCTCACTCCATAAGATTAATGGAACTTTAAACAAGGAGAAATACGTCGACATCCTAAAAAATGTCATGTTTCCATGGGCTGAGGAAAATTTGACTTTTATAAGGAAGATAACAATCCAAAGCATGCTTCTGAGTTAACACAAAGCTTTTTTAATGAAAATTTTATCAATGTTTTCGGGAGTGGGAATTGTCCAGCCCAGATTTAAACACTATAGAACATCTCTGCGTGATGTTAAAAGAGCATGTTACACATTTTGTTAAAACAAAACGAATTTTAAACAAATTTTTACTATTAGAGTTTAAGTTTAACGTAGGTTTCAATAAAATAAGTGAAAATACTATATATGTATATATGTAGATACGTGATTTATTGAAAATAACATCATTTACTTAGCTGTACGTATACTGTATATATTATAAATAAACTCAACAAATTATATATTTTGCACTTGTATTATATTTATTCAATTATTTTAGCAAGAAGTATCCATAACCACCATACATGATTTTTGAAGCCAGTGTACAGGGCGTGTTACAGTCTTGCATATTTTTAGGCTTTAAAATTTTGTGAAAAAATGTCGTCGAAAAGAACATAGCTTTTCGGCCCGAGTTTTTCATGCTTTCAAACATTTTTCGAACAAAAATTTTCTCACCTTTAGTTTCATTGCGTTAACACTATATAGTATGTAATAAAACTGATCAGCGTTACTAGCTATGTGGATTTAGCCATGTCCGTCTGTCAGTATATACGAGAATGTGTCCCTAAGTTTCTGTAATAACGATCTCGAAATTTTACACAACTCCTTTTCTCCAAAAGCTGCCAATTTATCGGAACCGTCGATATCGCACCAATGCACACTGGTCGATTTCATAGGTCAAAAATAAAAAGATAAAAGTTTGAAATTTACCACTGTTTGTATCAAAGCTATTTCTTAAAACACCAATAAAACTAACGGTAAATACATTTTTGCTCTATCCCATTCGTAGAGGCTACGAAAAGCGAGAGAAGTGAGACAATAGAAACACGCGGACTGTGCAGTGAAAATAGCTTAAAAATTATCTCTTATAATAAATTAAATTACAATATAAAATCGTGTTTAAATCGAAATGAGTATTGATAACAAAGGTATATGTTATATAAAAAAAAAGTGGTTTTTATGTAATAATATGTTGTTTTTACTATTTTAAAACAATTGTTTTACAAGTGCCCTTTTGAGTGGTACGTTTTTCTTTATACATCGATTTAAGGAATCAAAAATTTGTGATCCCTGTCTCGCCCTCAAATGAATCAAGTTTGTTTATATCAGTTAATGTTTTCTAAGTCTATGCTCTTAATTTCAGCTGCTACTTTTGCAATTTTCTTTGTTATTCATGTTATTCTACCAGGCATGCATTTTTTCATCATACGTAAATGTTCATATTTGAGCTTTGGTTTTCATTTTATCATTTTCTCACTTTTATCAAATGTTTGTTTTATACGTACTTTTGCTTAGGCACATCATATCGGTGTAAACTTTCACGCCTATATATTTTTGAATTTTGGTGTTTAGAAAATGTGTGAAGCAGATGTAATAAGGCTTTAGTATCTACTTATTAGAAGCTTCGTTAAAAAAACTTGATATTAACTTTTAAAAGATTCAAAGGAAAACAGTTATCCTGGGCAAATAAATGTCTCAGAATCTGATGTTGAAGTTGAGATAAAAAAATTATTGAACCACATTGCGTCACAAATGTAATTAATGAACAGCATGAGTCCTCTAAATACATATTATCGATAGGAATATGTGGCTTTGTTGGCAATTCTCAGAGCGAATATTAACAGAAATTTGAAAATAATAATTTGTAAGACAACAATTTATGTGTCACGACATATGTATGTCCCTCAACAACCAATAACAAAATCAAAAAATGATGAAGAGCACAAACAAATTTGGAAAAACTGCAGACCTTCGTCCACCAGCAATTGCCGCCTTGTTTCAATTCAATTTCAAAAGAAATCAGTTTAATCAACCCTAAATACATTAGTTTTGCGCTAGATGCTGCAAAGGAATTAACTTCAAAATATTTCTGGTATTATCTTCCCTTGTCAGTCCATAAAATTTTAACTCACGCTCCCTATGTTATTCAGCATGCACCACTTTCAATTGGAGAGCTCTCATAAGAGCTGAGAGCTGAGTCAAGCAATAAGGACGTTAAGATGTATCGACTCCATCATACACGAAAGTACCAACGGATCTCTACAAATCAGGACTTGCTAAACCGATTACTTTTGAGCTTAGATCCTTTCATCACCAGTCAAAGAAAACTATCATGCAAAAGTAAATAAATTTTATTAAAATTAGTTTTATTTAGTTGACTAATATTCAAATAATTCCTTTTTTCGTTTATTAACTTTTTAATTTAATATAGTTAATAATAATTTGTTACCATCGGGGGTAGCGAAGTGGGAAACGGGAGAGGAGATTTTCAAAAGCTTTGGCAAAAGTTTCATTTTTATTTAGGCAGTAGAAGTATTTTTGGCCGTTGATTCCATACAAGACCGACCACTGTGCAATGTAGCATACGGCTATCATTTAATCTGAGTACCGCCGGTCCGTTGTAGTACCAAAAAGGCCATTATAAAGATCAAAAGTCTT
>NW_026091792.1:0-8184 GCF_024586455.1 Bactrocera neohumeralis | reverse complement strand
TAAGGCATAAAGTCGATTTTCTTGTATATTCACATTTAGCAATCGATATTGAGTTGCTTCGAATCACTAGTTTAACATATTTAAGTTCTCTTACCTTCTTAATCTTACTGAAGTGGACATAAAGCCATAACGGCAGTGCATTTTGAAGAATTCCACAATCCTATATTAAGGTATAAAGTCGATTTTCTTGTATATTCACATTTAGCAATCGATATTGAGTTGCTTCAAATCACTAGTTTAACATATTTAAGTTCTCTTACCTTCTTAATCTTACTGAAGTAGACATAAAGCCATAACGGCAGTGCATTTGGAAGAATTCCACAATCCTATATTAAGGTATAAAGTCGATTTTCTTGTATATTCACATTTAGCAATCGATATTGAGTTGCTTCAAATCATTAGTTTAACATATTTAAGTTCTCTTACCTTCTTCATCTTACTGAAGTGGACATAAAGCCATAACGGCAGTGCATTTGGAAGAATTCCACAATCCTATATTAAGGTATAAAGTCGATTTTCTTGTATATTCACATTTAGCAATCGATATTGAGTTGCTTCGAATCACTAGTTTAACATATTTAAGTTCTCTTACCTTCTTAATCTTACTGAAGTAGACATAAAGCCATAACGGCAGTGCATTTGGAAGAATTCCACAATCCTATATTAAGGCATAAAGTCGATTTTCTTGTATATTCACATTTAGCAATCGATATTGAGTTGCTTCGAATCACTAGTTTAACATATTTAAGTTCTCTTACCGTCTTAATCTTACTGAAGTAGACATAAAGCCATAACGGCAGTGCATTTGGAAGAATTCCACAATCCTATTTTAAGGCATAAAGTCGATTTTCTTGTATATTCACATTTAGCAATCGATATTGAGTTGCTTCGAATCACTAGTTTAACATATTTAAGTTCTCTTACCTTCTTAATCTTACTGAAGTAGACATAAAGCCATAACGGCAGTGCATTTGGAAGAATTCCACAATCCTATATTAAGGTATAAAGTCGATTTTCTTGTATATTCACATTTAGCAATCGATATTGAGTTGCTTCGAATCACTAGTTTAACATATTTAAGTTCTCTTACCGTCTTAATCTTACTGAAGTAGACATAAAGCCATAACGGCAGTGCATTTGGAAGAATTCCACAATCCTATTTTAAGGCATAAAGTCGATTTTCTTGTATATTCACATTTAGCAATCGATATTGAGTTGCTTCGAATCACTAGTTTAACATATTTAAGTTCTCTTACCTTCTTCATCTTACTGAAGTGGACACAAAGCCATAACGGCAGTGCATTTGGAAGAATTCCACAATCCTATATTAAGGTATAAAGTCGATTTTCTTGTATATTCACATTTAGCAATCGATATTGAGTTGCTTCGAATCACTAGTTTAACATATTTAAGTTCTCTTACCTTCTTAATCTTACTGAAGTAGACATAAAGCCATAACGGCAGTGCATTTGGAAGAATTCCACAATCTTATATTAAGGTATAAAGTCGATTTTCTTGTATATTCACATTTAGCAATCGATATTGAGTTGCTTCGAATCATTAGTTTAACATATTTAAGTTCTCTTACCTTCTTCATCTTACTGAAGTGGACATAAAGCCATAACGGCAGTGCATTTGGAAGAATTCCACAATCCTATATTAAGGTATAAAGTCGATTTTCTTGTATATTCACATTTAGCAATCGATATTGAGTTGCTTCAAATCATTAGTTTAACATATTTAAGTTCTCTTACCTTCTTAATCTTACTGAAGTGGACATAAAAGCCATAAGGGCAGTGCATTTGGAAGAATTCCACAATCTTATATTGAGGTATAAAGTCGATTTTCTTGTATATTCACATTTAGCAATCGATATTGAGTTGCTTCGAATCATGAGTTTAACATATTTAAGTTCTCTTACCGTCTTATTCTTACTGAAGTAGACATAAAGCCATAACGGCAGTGCATTTGGAAGAATTCCACAATCCTATATTAAGGTATAAAGTCGATTTTCTTGTATATTCACATTTAGCAATCGATATTGAGTTGCTTCGAATCATTAGTTTAACATATTTAAGTTCTCTTACCTTCTTCATCTTACTGAAGTAGACATAAAGCCATAACGGCAGTGCATTTGGAAGAATTCCACAATCCTATATTAAGGCATAAAGTCGATTTTCCTTGTATATTCACATTTAGCAATCGATATTGAGTTGCTTCGAATCATTAGTTTAACATATTTAAGTTCTCTTACCTTCTTCATCTTACTGAAGTGACATAAAACCATCGGCAGTGCATTTGGAAGAATTCCACAATCCTATATTAAGGTATAAAGTCGATTTTCTTGTATATACACATTTAGCAATCGATATTGAGTTGCTTCGAATCACTAGTTTAACATATTTAAGTTAATTTACCTTCTTCATCTTACTGAAGTAGACATAAAGCCATAACGGCAGTGCATTTGGAAGAATTCCACAATCCTATTTTAAGGTATAAAGTCGATTTTCTTGTATATACACATTTAGCAATCGATATTGAGTTGCTTCGAATCATTAGTTTAACATATTTAAGTTCTCTTACCTTCTTCATCTTACTGAAGTGGACATAAAGCCATAACGGCAGTGCATTTGGAAGAATTCCACAATCCTATATTAAGGTATAAAGTCGATTTTCTTGTATATTCACATTTAGCAATCGATATTGAGTTGCTTCGAATCATTAGTTTAACATATTTAAGTTCTCTTACCTTCTTCATCTTATTGAAGTAGACATAACGCCAAAACGGCAGTGCATTTGGAAGAATTCCACAATCCTATATTAAGGTATAAAGTCGATTTTCTTGTATATTCACATTTAGCAATCGATATTGAGTTGCTTCGAATCATTAGTTTAACATATTTAAGTTCTCTTACCTTCTTCATCTTATTGAAGTAGACATAACGCCAAAACGGCAGTGCATTTGGAAAAATTCCACAATCCTATATTAAGGTATAAAGTCGATTTTCTTGTATATTCACATTTAGCAATCGATATTGAGTTGCTTCAAATCATTAGTTTAACATATTTAAGTTCTTTACCTTCTTCATCTTACTGAAGTGACATAAAGCCATAACGGCAGTGCATTTGGAAGAATTCCACAATCCTATATTAAGGTATAAAGTCGATTGTTTTGTATATTCACATTTAGCAATCGATATTGAGTTGCTTCGAATCATTAGTTTAACATATTTAAGTTCTCTTACCTTCTTCATCTTACTGAAGTGGACATAAAGACATAACGGCAGTGCATTTGGAAGAATTCCACAATCCTATATTAAGGTATAAAGTCGATTTTCTTGTATATTCACATTTAGCAATCGATATTGAGTTGCTTCGAATCATTAGTTTAACATATTTAAGTTCTCTTACCTTCTTCATCTTACTGAAGTGGACATAAAGCCATAACGGCAGTGCATTTGGAAGAATTCCACAATCCTATATTTAAGGTATAAAGTCGATTTTCTTGTATATTCCAATTTAGCAATCGATATTGAGTTGCTTCAAATCATTAGTTTAACATATTTAAGTTCTTTACCTTCTTCATCTTACTGAAGTGGACATAAAGCCATAACGGCAGTGCATTTGGAAGAATTCCACAATCCTATATTAAGGTATAAAGTCGATTTTCTTGTATATAAACATTTGGCGAATCGATATTGAGTTGCTTCGAATCATTAGTTTAACATATTTAAGTTAATTTACCTTCTTCATCTTACTGAAGTAGACATAAAGCCATAACGGCAGTGCATTTGGAAGAATTCCACAATCCTATATTAAGGTATAAAGTCGATTTTCTTGTATATTCACATTTAGCAATCGATATTGAGTTGCTTCGAATCATTAGTTTAACATATTTAAGTTCTCTTACCTTCTTCATCTTACTGAAGTAGACATAAAGCCATAACGGCAGTGCATTTGGAAGAATTCCACAATCCTATTTTAAGGTATAAAGTCGATTTTCTTGTATATTCACATTTAGCAATCGATATTGAGTTGCTTCGAATCACTAGTTTAACATATTTAAGTTAATTTACCACATTTAGCAATCGATATTGAGTTGCTTCGAATCACTAGTTTAACATATTTAAGTTCTCTTACCGTCTTAATCTTACTGAAGTAGACATAAAGCTATAACGGCAAGTGCATTTGGAAGAATTCCACAATCCTATTTTAAGGCATAAAGTCGATTTTCTTGTATATTCACATTTAGCAATCGATATTGAGTTGCTTCGAATCACTAGTTTAACATATTTAAGTTCTTTACCTTCTTCATCTTACTGAAGTGACATAAAGCCATAACGGCAGTGCATTTGGAAGAATTCCACAATCCTATATTAAGGTATAAAGTCGATTTTCTTGTATATACACATTTAGCAATCGATATTGAGTTGCTTCGAATCACTAGTTTAACATATTTAAGTTCTCTTACCTTCTTAATCTTACTGAAGTAGACATAAAGCCATAACGGCAGTGCATTTGGAAGAATTCCACAATCCTATATTAAGGCATAAAGTCGATTTTCTTGTATATTCACATTTAGCAATCGATATTGAGTTGCTTCGAATCATTAGTTTAACATATTTAAGTTCTCTTACCTTCTTCATCTTACTGAAGTGGACATAAAGCCATAACGGCAGTGCATTTGGAAGAATTCCACAATCCTATATTAAGGTATAATGTGGATTTTCTTGTATATTCACATTTAGCAATCGATATTGAGTTGCTTCAAATCATTAGTTTAACATATTTAAGTTCTCTTACCTTCTTCATCTTACTGAAGTAGACATAAAGCCATAACGGCAGTGCATTTGGAAGAATTCCACAATCCTATATTAAGGCATAAAGTCGATTTTCTTGTATATTCACATTTAGCAATCGATATTGAGTTGCTTCGAATCATTAGTTTAACATATTTAAGTTCTCTTACCTTCTTCATCTTACTGAAGTGGACATAAAGCCATAACGGCAGTGCATTTGGAAGAATTCCACAATCCTATATTAAGGTATAAAGTCGATTTTCTTGTATATTCACATTTAGCAATCGATATTGAGTTGCTTCAAATCATTAGTTTAACATATTTAAGTTCTCTTACCTTCTTCATCTTACTGAAGTAGACATAAAGCCATAACGGCAGTGCATTTGGAAGAATTCCACAATCCTATATTAAGGTATAAAGTCGATTTTCTTGTATATTCACATTTAGCAATCGATATTGAGTTGCTTCGAATCACTAGTTTAACATATTTAAGTTCTCTTACCTTCTTAATCTTACTGAAGTAGACATAAAGCCATAACGGCAGTGCATTTGGAAGAATTCCACAATCCTATATTAAGGTATAAAGTCGATTTTCTTGTATATTCACATTTAGCAATCGATATTGAGTTGCTTCGAATCATTAGTTTAACATATTTAAGTTAATTTACCTTCTTCATCTTACTGAAGTGGACATAAAGCCATAACGGCAGTACATTTGGAAGAATTCCACAATCCTATATTAAGGTATAAAGTCGATTTTCTTGTATATTCACATTTAGCAATCGATATTGAGTTGCTTCGAATCACTAGTTTAACATATTTAAGTTCTCTTACCTTCTTAATCTTACTGAAGTAGACATAAAGCCATAACGGCAGTGCATTTGGAAGAATTCCACAATCCTATATTAAGGTATAAAGTCGATTTTCTTGTATATTCACATTTAGCAATCGATATTGAGTTGCTTCGAATCACTAGTTTAACATATTTAAGTTAATTTACCTTCTTCATCTTACTGAAGTAGACATAAAGCCATAACGGCAGTGCATTTGGAAGAATTCCACAATCCTATATTAAGGTATAAAGTCGATTTTCTTGTATATTCACATTTAGCAATCGATATTGAGTTGCTTCGAATCACTAGTTTCACATATTTAAGTTCTCTTACCTTCTTCATCTAACTGAAGTAGACACAAAGCCATAACGGCAGTGCATTTGGAAGAATTCCACAATCCTATATTAAGGTATAAAGTCGATTTTCTTGTATATACACATTTAGCAATCGATATTGAGTTGCTTCGAATCATTAGTTTAACATATTTAAGTTCTCTTACCTTCTTAATCTTACTGAAGTGGACATAAAGCCATAACGGCAGTGCATTTGGAAGAATTCCACAATCCTATTTTAAGGTATAAAGTCGATTTTCTTGTATATACACATTTAGCAATCGATATTGAGTTGCTTCGAATCATTAGTTTAACATATTTAAGTTAATTTACCTTCTTCATCTTACTGAAGTAGACATAAAGCCATAACGGCAGTGCATTTGGAAGAATTCCACAATCCTATATTAAGGTATAAAGTCGATTTTCTTGTATATTCACATTTAGCAATCGATATTGAGTTGCTTCAAATCATTAGTTTAACATATTTAAGTTCTCTTACCTTCTTCATCTTACTGAAGTGGACATAAAGCCATAACGGCAGTGCATTTGGAAGAATTCCACAAACTTATATTAAGGTATAAAGTCGATTTTCTTGTATATTCACATTTAGCAATCGATATTGAGTTGCTTCAAATCATTAGTTTAACATATTTAAGTTCTCTTACCTTCTTCATCTTACTGAAGTAGACATAAAGCCATAACGGCAGTGCATTTGGAAGAATTCCACAATCCTATATTAAGGCATAAAGTCGATTTTCTTGTATATTCACATTTAGCAATCGATATTGAGTTGCTTCAAATCATTAGTTTAACATATTTAAGTTCTCTTACCTTCTTCATCTTACTGAAGTGGACATAAAGCCATAACGGCAGTGCATTTGGAAGAATTCCACAATCCTATAGTAAGGTATAAAGTCGATTTTCTTGTATATTCACATTTAGCAATCGATATTGAGTTGCTTCAATCACTAGTTTAACATATTTAAGTTTTTACATCTTACTTAAGTTTGCATTTGGAAGAATTCTCTTACCTAAAGTCTTTTCATCTTACTGAAGTTGACATAAAGCCATAACGGCAGTCCATTTGGAAGAATTCCACAATCCTATATTAAGGCATAAAGTCGATTTTCTTGTATATTCACATTTAGCAATCGATATTGAGTTGCTTCGAATCACTAGTTTAACATATTTAAGTTCTCTTACCTTCTTAATCTTACTAAAGTAGACATAAAGCCATAACGGCAGTGCATTTGGAAGAATTCCACAATCCTATTTTAAGGCATAAAGTCGATTTTCTTGTATATTCACATTTAGCAATCGATATTGAGTTGCTTCGAATCACTAGTTTAACATATTTAAGTTCTCTTACCTTCTTAATCTTACTGAAGTGGACATAACGCCATAACGGCAGTGCATTTTGAAGAATTCCACAATCCTATATTAAGGTATAAAGTCGATTTTTTTGTATATTCACATTTAGCAATCGATATTGAGTTGCTTCAAATCACTAGTTTAACATATTTAAGTTCTCTTACCGTCTTAATCTTACTGAAGTAGACATAAAGCCATAACGGCAGTGCATTTGGAAGAATTCCACAATCCTATATTAAGGTATAAAGTCGATTTTCTTGTATATACACATTTAGCAATCGATATTGAGTTGCTTCGAATCATTAGTTTAACATATTTAAGTTCTCTTACCTTCTTCATCTTACTGAAGTGGACATAAAGCCATAACGGCAGTGCATTTGGAAGAATTCCACAATCCTATTTTAAGGTATAAAGTCGATTTTCTTGTATATTCACATTTAGCAATCGATATTGAGTTGCTTCGAATCACTAGTTTAACATATTTAAGTTCTCTTACCTTCTTAATCTTACTGAAGTAGACATAAAGCCATAACGGCAGTGCATTTGGAAGAATTCCACAATCCTATTTTAAGGCATAAAGTCGATTTTCTTGTATATTCACATTTAGCAATCGATATTGAGTTGCTTCGAATCACTAGTTTAACATATTTAAGTTCTCTTACCGTCTTAATCTTACTGAAGTAGACATAAAGCCATAACGGCAGTGCATTTGGAAGAATTCCACAATCCTATTTTAAGGTATAAAGTCGATTTTCTTGTATATTCACATTTAGCAATCGATATTGAGTTGCTTCGAATCACTAGTTTAACATATTTAAGTTCTCTTACCGTCTTAATCTTACTGAAGTA
>NW_026091791.1:0-2242 GCF_024586455.1 Bactrocera neohumeralis | reverse complement strand
TTGAGTTCCCTCAAATCATTAAATATAATATGCTTCAAATCACTAAAATCAAATATTAAAGTTTATTAGCCTTCTACGTCTTATCGAAGTTGACATAAAGCCATAACGGCAGTGCATTTAGAAGAATTCGACAATCTTATATTCAGGAAAAAAGTCAATTTTCTTGCACATACACAGTTAGCAGTCGGTATTGAGTTGCCTCAAATCATTAACATCAAATATTTATGTTAATTAACCTTCTTCATCTTATCGAAGTTGACATAAAGCCATAACGGCAGTGCATTTGGAAGAATTCGACAATCTTATATTCAGGTATAAAGTCGATTTTCTTGTATATACACATTTAGCAGTCGGTGTTGAGTTGCTTCAAATCACTCAAATATTAAAGTTAATCAAATATCAGGTAAAAGTTTTTCTTGTATTAGCCTTCTTCAAATCATTAACATCAAATATTTAAGTTAATTAGCCTTCTTCATCTTATCGTAGTTGACATAAAGCCATAACGGCAGTGCATTTAGAAGAATTCGACAATCTTATATTCAGGAAAAAATCAATTTTCTTGCACATACACAGTTAGCAGTCGGTATTGAGTTGCCTCAAATCATTAACATCAAATATTTATGTTAATTAACCTTCTTCATCTTATCGAAGTTGACATAAAGCCATAACGGCAGTGCATTTGAAAAATTCGACAATCTTATATTCAGGTATAAAGTCGATTTTCTTGTATATACACATTTAGCAGTCGGTGTTGAGTTGCTTGAAGTCATTAACATCAAATATTAAAGTTTATTAGCCTTCTCATCTTATCGATAACGTTGACATAAAGCCATAACGGCAGTGCATTTTCAAATCAAGAATTCGACAATCTTATATTCAGGTATAAAGTCGATTTTCTTGTATATACACATTTAGCAGTCGGTATTGAGTTGCTTCAAATCATTAACATCAAATATTTAAGTTAATTAGCCTTCTTCATCTTATCGAAGTTGACATAAAGCCATAACGGCAGTGCATTTGAAGAATTCGACAATCTTATATTCAGGTATAAAGTCGATTTTCTTGTATATACACATTTAGCAGTCGGTATTGAGTTGCTTCAAATCATTAACATCAAATATTTAAGTTAATTAGCCTTCTTCATCTTATCGAAGTTGACATAAAGCCATAACGGCAGTGCATTTGGAAGAATTCGACAATCTTATATTCAGGTATAAAGTCGATTTTCTTGTATATACACATTTAGCAGTCGGTATTGAGTTGCTTCAAATCATTAACATCAAATATTAAAGTCTATTAGCCTTCTTCATCTTATCGAAGTTGACATAAAGCCATAACGGCAGTGCATTTGGAAGAATTCGACAATCTTATATTCAGGTATAAAGTCGATTTTCTTGTATATACACATTTAGCAGTCGGTGTTGAGTTGCTTCAAATCATTAACATCAAATATTTAAGTTAATTAAATATTTCTTCATCTTATCTTATCGAAGTTGACATAAAGCCATAACGGCAGTGCATTTGGAAGAATTCGACAATCTTATATTCAGGTATAAAGTCGATTTTCTTGTATATACACATTTAGCAGTCGGTGTTGAGTTGCTTCAAATCATTAACATCAAATATTAAAGTTTATTAGCCTTCTTCATCTTATCGAAGTTGACATAAAGCCATAACGGCAGTGCATTTAGAAGAATTCGACAATCTTATATTCAGGAAAAAGTCAATTTTCTTGCACATACACAGTTAGCAGTCGGTATTGAGTTGCCTCAAATCATTAACATCAAATATTTATGTTAATTAACCTTCTTCATCTTGCTGAAGTTGACATAAAGCCATAACGGCAATGCATTTAGAAGAATTCGACAATCTTATATTCAGGAAAAAAGTAAATTTTCTTGCACATACACATTTAACAGTGGATATTGTGTTGTTTTAAATCATTAACATCAAATATTAAAGTTTATTAGCCTTCTTCATCTTATCGAAGTTGACATAAAGCCATAACGGCAGTGCATTTGGAAGAATTCGACAATCTTATATTCAGGTATAAAGTCGATTTTCTTGTATATACACATTTAGCAGTCGGTGTTGAGTTGCTTCAAATCACTAAATCAAATATTAAAGTTTATTAGCCTTCTTCGTCTTATCGAAGTTGACATAAAGCCATAACGGCAGTGCATTTAGAAGAATTCGACAATCTTATATTCAGGAAAAAAGTCAATTTTCTTGCACATACACA
>NW_026091790.1:0-8100 GCF_024586455.1 Bactrocera neohumeralis | reverse complement strand
ACGACGTCCCATTCCCCAAAACCAGGAAGAATTTCAAAAGCAATTACCCCCCCAAAAGAAAAACAAAGCGGCGGGGGGATGGATTACCGGCCGAGTTTTTAAAAAACCCCCAAAAGAACGAAAAGGGAGCATGCACACCGGAAAAATATGGTTGACAAAAGCATCCCCAACGATTAAAATTTAAATGCCCAATCCAAAAAAAAGGAGACCCAAAACCCTGCGCCAACTCCCGTGGTTTTTTTTTTCTCAAAGAAACCCCATGGAGCTTTTTGGTGAAAGATTAAAGCCCCCCGTCAACAAAGATTGCCCTTATCATGGGTTTTAGACCCGGGGAAAATCAAAAAAACCGACCAGAATTCCCCATGCCCAAATCTTAAAAAGACCAAAGGAGAATCGACACACCCACCTCTTCGTCGATTTAAAAGGCCAGCCCAGAAATGAGTCCCAACTCCCTCTATGCCCCCGATGTTAATTTTTGGCATCCCCGCAAAAAAATTTTGGCGGGAAAACCCGACGGAGCAACAGGGAGCCTGTCAATAAAGGATTTTCCCGGGCCGTTTCGATACCAAACGATTTTTCAGACGGGGGCGATCCCATCGTGATTTTAAAACCGGGCTTCGGGAAAAAAATAGTTCGAGCGGGAAACTTGTAGAAAAGGGGGTACTTTTATGAGGTACAGCCTGGCGATGCTGATGATATTGATATCATCCCTTAACCCCCGCGCCGTTAGTTCTGCTTTTCCAGATAGACAAGGGAAAAAAAATGGGTCTGCAGTGAAGAGGGGAGAAAATTCCCCATTTTTAAAAAACAGTCGTCGCACCCGGGGACCTTTTACCCCAAAGTCACTGTTTACAGTCAAACTTTAAAGGGAGATACTTTTGTCTATTTAGGAAAAAAAATATTTCCCCCACCAACAAAGCCCGCCTGGGAAATCCAAGGATTAGCTTTAGCCAATTTTTGGGCGAGCAAAACCCAAAAGGGAAAGTTTCCCCCTCGACGAAAAAAATTTGCGCCTTAACCCCCGTCCCGCCATATGGTGCAGAGGCCCTTTTTCGATGTTTTAACAAACCCAGAGTCAACGGTTTTTTATAAATTTTTTGAAAACCTTTTTCCGCGTTAAATATCGCATTGATGGGGAAAGATGAGCCGTACGAAAAAGGGGGGGGGACACCCACAAGTTTTCCCCGCGGGAAATTTAAAAGGGTGGCCTTCGTGGTTAAACGAAAAAAAACACTCCACTTTTGGAAAAAACATTCCCACGCCAGCCCCCGGGGGGGGGAAAAAAAAAGGGAAAACCCCACCCCTTGGAAAGGGTCAGGTGGGGGCGACCCACATGTTTGGGAAAATCCAATTTGGGGCCCCGGGGAAAAGGAAAAAGACCGGCGCGTTGGGTTTTTAACTCGGCCAAATCGCGGCGGGCTCCACCCCAAAAGAAGAAGAAGAACCTTTAAATAAACCAGATTTTTTTTTAAGGACATTTTTTACAGTCCCCAAAGATACATTCAACAAAAAACATCAGTTCCCTTTAGACCCCTTTTTTAAGAAAAAACAAAAGGGGGATTTTTAAGGATTGCTAAAAAAGAAAAATACCCGGGCTTAGATTTTTAGTATAATTTTTTCTTCTTTATTGGCGTAGAACTGATTACAAAATTTAGCCGAGTTTATGACAGGGGCCAGTCGTTTCTTTTAGGTTGGCGCCAATTTGGGGATTCCAATGCAAACCGATTTTTCCCCTGGTCTTTCTAACGGAGAAAAAGGGGCCCCTTTTCCCCTGCTTTTTTCCCGGCGGTTTTCACGTCGAACCCCTTTCAGAGTTGAAGTGTTTTCTACCATTCGGAGGACATGACCCAGCCAAACAGCCGCTGTTCCAATTCGCTGGAATCTATATTGGACAAGCTGTCATCATATTCACACAGCCGCCCATCATGTTACTCGAATGCGTTATTCGTCGTCCAACGCACGTGACCATAAATCTTTCGCAGAACTCCTCTGAAACTCTGCATCGTCGACCCTTTAGATCGTCTGTGGCGACGTGAAATGATGAGTGACTTATAGAGTTTGACCTTTAAAGGCCGACAGAGGTCTTTACTTCTCACTGCCTCCCACTTATTTGGAAGAGCACTGTTGGGAAGAGTTATTCTGAGCTGAATTTAGCCTAGTCATGATGCGACAACTCTTGTCTGATGACGGGAGATATTTCTGTCTTGGCCTCATCTACTACTAAACCCACTTTGCTTCGCTCTTTATCGTGTGGTATCGATGGTTTGATGTTATCCTTCCAGAAACCTGACGGAGGCTTTGATACGCTTATCGCCAATGCATAAGTCAGTACTGGTTTTGCGGCATTACCAAATCGGACATCGTTTTAGGCCAGAGCAGTGGAGCAGCTCATTTCGTGCCGTCAGCGCAGCCTCTGAGATCGACGGTAAGGGGAGTGCATGCCGACTCTCTTTTCTACGGATCTTTCAAGATTTTAATATCTGGTCGTTGATGATTTTCCAGGTCTGTTACCCTGATAAGGTCTAATCAGCTTGTTGACGGTGGACTTTAATCTTTCACACAATACGCTCGATAGAACCTTATACGCGATGTTGAGGATAACACGCACAAAGTAGTTGGCGCAGATTTGGGTCCTCTTTTGGTAGATTAAACAGATGATACTTAAATTTTTCATCGTCAGACATGTTCTCTCACGACTATATTCTACAAAAGAAGAATTGGCAGCCAATCCACTAGTCCCACCGTTGTTCTTCAGTGAAACCATATTGAAGTTCTTCGCGATCGAGCAATGGAACGTCCGCCATTGTCACCGATTGGGAAAACGGGTTCACCATCTCCTAGTGTTATGCTTTCACTGCCATTCAGCAGGTTGGAGAGGTGTTCTCTTCATAATTTCAGTGTGCTCTGGTCATTAGTCACTAGATCACCTCTGGGAGTTCTACAAGAGTATGTTCTGGTATTGAAAACCTCTAAGCTTCCCCTGCTATGCATCTCTTCAGGAATTTCCAAAGACACTTCTGTTGGGCCTGGCTTATTGGCTGGTTTTGTAAATTTAATTTTTACGTTTGAGGCATAGAGAGAAGGTAATACTCCAACCTACATGATAATTGTTATAGCTGGAATTTGAATTATAGAGACGGTTATAATTACACAAATAGAAAATTAAGTCTGAAAGAAATTCATTAATTTTCCAAGAGATGGCCTACATTGCATCAGTATAAACTGATCACGGATTACACTAAACGGGGTTATAAAGATAAGATTTCGTACCAAAAAAGCTTCTCAAACAGTTTTGTAATTGCTTATTTCAGGTATTGTTTATGATGAGTCAAAAACAGATTCAGACAATTTCACAGTTTTCTCTTATGCAGCAACGTTCCAAACCAAAAATGTGATATGCATCAGTACAAAAATACAGCTTCAGCAAGAACCGGCCGCCTCGACCTTCCTGGCGACAGCCCGCCTCTACGGGCCTTTGCAAAAGTTCCAAGAAGATCCGACTTTCGAGTCAACTCTGAGCCAGCGAAGAGGCCTATTTCGAGTCATTACCGGGTATGAACACAAAATCGCATTTGGAACGAAGAGCAACCAAAGAGATGGAAGAGTTACACATCGACCCAGAAAGTCAACGATTTGCGTGGTTTGTAGCCCGGCAGGGACATCATTCATATTTCTTCAAAAATGATTTCCCGGGTGGAAGAACGTAACCGTCATCGGTATTAGCAATTATCCTTCACCATGTTAACTTCGACTCATGTGGATGCCTGAAAATGGAAGCAATGATATTTGTTCTGGAACCAGATGATGCAACCTCCCACACATCAGCCCAACTGATGGATCGCCCATTGAGAGAATACTCGGTAAGCAGATACCTACGTCAATGTCGATTCGCCACCAAGATCGTGCGATATCACACTATTAGTCTCTTCCCGTGGGGATATGGTGCCCAAAGTCTATATAGTCAATTAAGAGTTACACTAATTCAGTGGAATGCACAGGAGATTAGCTTCAAATCTCCTTTGATGACGGCACAAGTGACAAGTTATTTTGTGTATGGTACCATAAACTAGTCGGGATTAGTGAGATAATCATCAACGCCTAAAGCTAATTGGCGTCGGTCGGAAAACTGGTATTGCAAGAAAAGAAAAATGTTTGAAGTCAAAGATGCAATTTACCTGCTATGTTTGAGTATTGTCGTTAAAATAATTAAAACAAGCACAATGATGCACAAACCTAATGAACGGATTACCACCTTTTTTGAACGCAGAATTGCAACAAAATCTAATCATTTCTGTAGGGCTGAATTATTTAAATGAGCGCCACAACCGAGATTAGCCTGGCAACTACTGTCAGCCAGAAATTGACGGCCGAAAGATTTACTTGCGTGTTTCATGGAATTGGAAAGGAATCATTCACATGAACCGCTTCCCAACGGCCGGAACTTTCGATCTCAGTACTGTCAACAACTGGGAACGTCTGAAGGAAGCAAACGCGCAAAAAGCGCCATTCGCAGAACAACAGGCGACTTGTTTGACACAATTTTCTGGTACTCTGTGGTATGATTTTGCTGGTGAAGAATTTTCTCAGCTTTTGGCAATAGGAAGTGCCTGACAATGTAAGTACCTTCAACATGGCAACTTCAATGCTTACCGCCATTACAGTGTCAGATACCTCTAATGATTTTTGTTGAACTTTATTTTTTTATTGTTGTATTTTGTTTAACTGCTCTAAAACCTCTAAACCCAAGTGAATTCTAACGGAGAAGCATTGCTAACTAATTTCGATATTTTTTTGAATTTACTCCACATAATTGTAAGTGTATTTTAGATTATCTTGTCTTCTAAACTAAATTCATGTCTTTTTCATAGATTTTGTCAATCTGTTTTATCTGCGATATATGGTCTGATTTGTATATACCGCTCTTTGGTAAAGATAACTGGATGTGAAACTTTTTTTTTTTTGATTTGAGGCTTTTCTTCAGCACTCCATTGTATAATACTGAGAAGGCATTAGCAATGTTTACATCTAAAAATATGCTTACACATTGAGGTGAAACTGTCAAACGCACAACGATTCACCGATTACTCCACACCGATGAGATGTTGATGTTGCTGATGGTTTTCGCATAAATTGTCGTCATTTCAATTTCATGCCGACGCACAACCCTTAAATTGAGGTTAGAAGTGCGCGTATGGCGACAATGCAATAGGGTGGCATATAAAGCAGGATGTTGCACGTGGTACGTACATATGTATATAGTATACTATGTGCATATTATATGTATGAGATGTCGTCTCAACACTCACACACTTATCTTGCTGATTTTTGTCGCTTCTTACCTCATTTTTGGCCGCTTCCGCTGCTGCAATTTTAGCTCAAATGTATGCTGGCATAAATCTATATAATTGTACATGTACGAGCGTGTGTGTAGTTGCGTGTATTTGTGAGGTAACCTTTGTGCACGCTTCACTGGTCACTATCACTTTCCGCCTGTCATTTTGACAGCCACAAGCGTCTCGATGCAACATGAGTGAAAATCAGAATAACAATAACACAACAACAACAATAGCAAGCTGTACCAGACAGACAACAACCGCAATGGTATAGCAGCAGCTTTATTATAGCTAAACAAATGCCAAAGCTAAAGGCAAACAGAGAAGAGGGTTCACTGTAAATGGCAACACTGAGGCATTATATTTAATCAGTTTTGTATTAAAAATGACAGCTGAGTGTAACATGAACGGTTATGGAATTTGCAAATAGGCAGATATTTATCCCGCACACAAGCTGGCAGTTATGAGTTGGCTTAGGATTTGTTGATTAAGAAAAATTGTTGGTTCATCAGAGCGTTTACATTCGCAGTGGTGAAACCTGGTTCTGCCTACTGCAGGTACATAAAGCATCAACGGCTATTTGAATAGATTTAATCTGCTGAATATATTATTAACTAATTTTTCCAGTTTTAACCTTGGGAAAGTTGTTACTGAGTATGTTAGACCTTATTCTAAACATCAATTCAATTCACACATCGTATAGCTTCTGCAGAAAAGATCATATATACTTCTAGCAGGGAAAGAATGATTTGTTCAGGTATAGCTAAATGAATACATGAGTATTAATTTGGAAGTTCTCCACACTGAGACATTTTTAAGTTTTGTCGTGAAATTCATTTGTTCGTGACCCAAAAGTAGAGGTCTTTTCAATACCCTTTTTTTTTAAGATCACGCATAAGTCTGACAGCTATCTTGTTATTCTGCAGAAATGTTTGGCCATTTCATTCAGAAAAAAAAAAAAACGTTAACTTCGGTTGCACCGAAGCAAATCCCCTTCACAGGTGCTTTTTGTTAGTAACTATGTATTATTTTATGGAAGTATATGCTATAGTAACCCGGGTTCAAACTTTTTAGAAAATTCATTGTTGCTCTTAGAAAATAAATATATCAAATTTCGTGAATATATTTGGGTCAAATGTGAAAGTTGTTCCGATGTTCAGTTTGTATGGCAGCTTTATGCTATAGTAAACTGATCTAAACAATTTCTTCGGAGATTACATTGTTGCTTTAGAAAAAAAACATATACCAGAATTTCAGTGAATATATCTTGTCAAATGTAGAAGTTGTCCACACAAGAACTTCTGATTCCGATCGTTCACAGTTTGTTGAAGTTATATGCTATAGTTAATCGATCTAGAACAATTCTTTAGAGATTACATTTGCTTTAGAAAATAACATATACCAAATTTCGTGAATATATTTGTAAAATGTGAAAGTTTTCCTTACAAGCATTTGATTCCCGATCGTTCCGGTTGTATAGCAGCTATATGTTCTAGTGGTCCGATATCGTCCGTTCCGACAAATGAGCAGCTTCTTGAAGAGAAAATGATGTTTGCAAAATTTCAAAACGATATCTGAAAAACTGAGAGACTAGGTCGTATATATACAGACAGACGGACAGAGGAACAGACGGACAGACAGAAAGACGGACATGGGTAAATCGACTCAGATCGACATACTGATCATTTATATATATACTTTATAGGGTCTCCGACGACCTTCTGGGTGTTACAAACTTCGATAAACTTAATATACCCTGTTCAGGTTAAAACACAGTTTGGGTGGTTTTGCCGGGAATCATCGGTACATATTTCTTCAAAAAAGATGCCGGTGAGAATGAACCGTCACGCGGCCATTTATGGAATGATAACGTATTTGATGCGAAATTAAACTCGTGATCTCGGCAAAAATTTTGGTTTCAACAAGAGGGCCAATCCCACACATTGCACCAATCAGTGGATTTATAGAGAGAATACTTCATTGATCAGATAATTTCGCGTTTTGGGCCGGTGGATTGGCCACCAAGATCGTGTGATATCACACCATTCGATCTTTTCTTGGATATGTAAAGTACAAAAAGACTTAGAACAAAACATCACGCATGCCATTCGCCAGTTACCAGTCGAAATGTTCGAACGGGTCATTGAAAATTGACCCCAACGGATGGGCCAACTGGAGACAGTGCGGCAACACTTGAAATAAATTCAAAAAATATGCCCAAACAATGTTCTTTTCGAATGATGATAAAAAATTCCACATTAAATTTGAAGTTTTGTGTTTTCTTTTAAAAGTAGGGAACCCTGAAATGGATCACCCTTTAGTATGTACTCATATAAAAAGAAAATACTGATATTTCCAAGGGCAAAAAGCAACATTTTAAATGAAATTTATTAAAAATAATGTCCCTCCAATCTAATTTTTTTAAATAAAGAAGATGGATTTGCAAATTTTTTTTTTTAAAAAAAAGTTATCCTTTAAAACCCCAAGAAGGAAACGAAAAAACGCTTTTCCTAAACCGACGGTTTATTTAATTGGGGTCTCTTGAATTTTATTAAGAATTCAAAAAAAAGAGGGGGAAGCCAGCCCTAAAGACAATAATTTTATCTGACGTCATTTTTTGAGCTTTTGATTTGATTTTTGATCTAACGAAATTGAAGAGGGGTTGATATTGGGAAGAAAAACGATTTATATTTAAATTCAAAAAAATAAATATATATTTTTAAATTTTTAAAAACAAAAACATTTACCAAGGAGCTTTAAAAACTTT
>NW_026091789.1:0-2230 GCF_024586455.1 Bactrocera neohumeralis | reverse complement strand
GGCTTTATATCCGCTTCAGTAAGCTAAAGAAGGTTCATTAACTTAAATAAGTGAAGTAAATGATTTGAAGAAACTCAATATCGATTGCTAAATTTGTATATACAAGAATATCGACTTTGTAACTAAATATAAGATTGTGGAATTCTTCCAAATGCACTGCCGTTTTGGTTTTATATCCACTTCAGTAAGATGAAGAAGGTTAATTAACTTAAATAAGTGAAGTAAATGATTTAAAGAAACTCAATATCGATTGCCTAAAGTGTATATACAAGAATATCGACTTTATACCTAAATATAAGATTGTGGAATTCTTCCAAATGCACTGCCGTTATAACTTTATATCCACTTCAGTAAGATGAAGAAGGTTAATTAACTTAAATAAGTGAAGTAAATGATTTAGAGAAACTCAATATCAATTGCTAAGTGTGTATATACAAGAATATCGACTTTGTACCCAAATATAAGATTGTGGAATTCTTCCAAATGCACTGCCGTTATGGCTTTATAGCCACTTCAGTAAGATGAAGAAGGTTAATTAACTTAAATAAGTGAAGTAAATGATTTGAAGAAACTCAATATCGATTGCTTAAAGTGTATATACAAGAATATCGACTTTATACCTAAATATAAGAAGGTGAAATTCTTCCAAATGCACTGCCGTTATGGCTTTATATCCACTTCAGTAAGATGAAGAAGGTTAATTAACTTAAATAAGTGAAGTAAATGATTTGAAGAAACTCAATATCGATTGCTTAAAGTGTATATACAAGAATATCGACTTTATACCTAAATATAAGATTGGGGAATTCTTCCAAATGCACTGCCGTTATGGCTTTATATCCACTTCAGTAAGCTAAAGAAGGTTCATTAACTTAAATAAGTGAAGTAAATGATTTGAAGAAACTCAATATCGATTGCTAAATGTGTATATACAAGAATATCGACTTTGTAACTAAATATAAGATTGTGGAATTCTTCCAAATGCACTGCCGTTATGGCTTTATATCCACTTCAGTAAGATGAAGAAGGTTAATTAACTTAAATAAGTGAAGTAAATGATTTAAGAAACTCAATATCGATTGCTAAGTGTGTATATACAAGAATATCGACTTTATACCTAAATATAAGATTGTGGAATTCTTCCAAATGCACTGCCGTTATAACTTTATATCCACTTCAGTAAGATGAAGAAGGTTAATTAACTTAAATAAGTGAAGTAAATGATTTAGAGAAACTCAATATCAATTGCTAAGTGTGTATATACAAGAATATCGACTTTGTACCCAAATATAAGATTGTGGAATTCTTCCAAATGCACTGCCGTTATAACTTTATATCCACTTCAGTAAGATGAAGAAGGTTAATTAACTTAAATAAGTGAAGTAAATGATTTAGAGAAACTCAATATCAATTGCTAAGTGTGTATATACAAGAATATCGACTTTATACCTAAATATAAGATTGTGGAATTCTTCCAAATGCACTGCCGTTATGGCTTTATATCCGCTTCAGTAAGCTAAAGAAGGTTCATTAACTTAAATAAGTGAAGTAAATGATTTGAAGAAACTCAATATCGATTCCTAAATGTGTATATACAAGAATATCGACTTTGTACCTAAATATAAGATTGTGGAATTCTTCCAAATGCACTGCCGTTATAACTTTATATCCACTTCAGTAAGATGAAGAAGGTTAATTAACTTAAATAAGTGAAGTAAATGATTTGAAGAAACTCAATATCGATTGCTTTAAGTGTATATACAAGAATATCGACTTTATACCTAAATATAAGAAGGTGAAATTCTTCCAAATGCACTGCCGTTATGGCTTTATATCCACCTCAGTAAGATGAAGAAGGTTAATTAACTGATTTAAAAATGATTTAGAACTCAATATCGAATTGCTAAGTGTGTATACGATATAATTTTGATCAATATCGATTGCTAAATGTGTATATACAAGAATATCGACTTTATACCTAAATATAAGATTGTGGAATTCTTCCAAATGCACTGCCGTTATGGTTTTATATCCACTTCAGTAAGATGAAGAAGGTTAATTAACTTAAATAAGTGAAGTAAATGATTTAGAAGAAACTCAATATCGATTGCTTCCAAATGTGTATATACAAGAATATCGACTTTATACAAGAATACCTAAATATAAGATTGTGGAATTCTTCCAAATGCACTGCCGTTATGGCTTTATAGCCACTTCAGTAAGATGAAGA
>NW_026091788.1:0-5156 GCF_024586455.1 Bactrocera neohumeralis | reverse complement strand
ATTTTCCAAACCTACGTTAAGGGTTTTGAACTTTTGGGTAAGATGAATAAAAAGAAAATTAAATACTGATTTAAATTTTTGGAAGAAACCCCAACCCCGACTGCAAATGTGTATATAAAGAAAATTTTTTTATATTTAAATTTTAAGATTGTAATTTTCCAAATCCCCTGCCGATTTTTTTGTCAATTTTGATAAGAGAAAAAGGGCAAAAAAACTTAATATTTGATTTAAGTTTTAAAAGAACTCAAATAATGAAAAATTGTATATACAAGAAAATGACTGTAAAATACTAGAAATCGACTTTATACTCGGGAATATAAACATTTTGATGTTAATGATTTGAAGCAACTCAATACCGACTGCTAAATGTGTAAATACTAGGAAATCGACTTTATACCTGAATATAAGATTGTCGAATTCTTTCAAATGCACTGCCGTTATGGCTTTATGTCAACTTCGATAAGATGAAGAAGGCTAATTAACTTAAATATTTGATGTTAATGATTTGAAGCAACTCAATATCCGACTGCTAAATGTATATACAAGAAAATCGACTTTATACCTGAATATAAGATTGTCGAATTCTTCCAAATGCACTGCCGTTATGGCTTTATGTCAACTTCGATAAGATGAAGAAGGCTAATTAACTTTAATATTTGATGTTAATGATTTGAAGCAACTCAATACCGACTGCTAAATGTGTATATACAAGAAAATCGACTTTATACCTGAATATAAGATTGTCGAATTCTTCCAAATGCACTGCCGTTATGGCTTTATGTCAACTTCGATAAGATGAAGAAGGCTAATTAACTTAAATATTTGATGTTAATGATTTGAAGCAACTCAATACCGACTGCTAAATGTGTATATACAAGAAAATCGACTTTATACCTGAATATAAGATTGTCGAATTCTTCCAAATGCACTGCCGTTATGGCTTTATGTCAACTTCGATAAGATGAAGAAGGCTAATTAACTTAAATATTTGATGTTAATGATTTGAAGCAACTCAATATCGACTGCTAAATGTGTATATACAAGAAAATCGACTTTATACCTGAATATAAGATTGTCGAATTCTTCCAAATGCACTGCCGTTATGGCTTTATGTCAAATGATTTTAAAGCAACTCTGCTAATAATGTGATAAGATGAAGAAAATCGCTAATTAACTTAAATATTTGATGTTAACGATTTGAAGCAACTCAACACCGACTGCTAAATGTGTATATACAAGAAAATCGACTTTATACCTGAATATAAGATTGTCGAATTCTTCCAAATGCACTGCCGTTATGGCTTTATGTCAACTTCGATAAGATGAAGAAGGCTAATTAACTTAAATATTTGATGTTAATGATTTGAAGCAACTCAATACCGACTGCTAAATGTGTATATACAAGAAAATCGACTTTATACCTGAATATAAGATTGTCGAATTCTTCCAAATGCACTGCCGTTATGGCTTTATGTCAACTTCGATAAGATGAAGAAGGCTAATTAACTTAAATATTTGATGTTAATGATTTGAAGCAACTCAATACCGACTGCTAAATGTGTATATACAAGAAAATCGACTTTATACCTGAATATAAGATTGTCGAATTCTTCCAAATGCACTGCCGTTATGGCTTTATGTCAACTTCGATAAGATGAAGAAGGCTAATTAACTTAAATATTTGATGTTAATGATTTGAAGCAACTCAATACCGACTGCTAAATGTGTATATACAAGAAAATCGACTTTATACCTGAATATAAGATTGTCGAATTCTTCCAAATGCACTGCCGTTATGGCTTTATGTCAACTTGAGAAAGACGAAGAAGGCTAATTAACTTAAATATTTGATGTTAATGATTTGAAGCAACTCAATACCGACTGCTAAATGTGTATATACAAGAAAATCGACTTTATACCTGAATATAAGATTGTCGAATTCTTCCAAATGCACTGCCGTTATGGCTTTATGTCAACTTCGATAAGATGAAGAAGGTTAATTAACTTAAATATTTGATGTTAATGATTTAAAGCAACTCAATATCGACTGCTAAATGTGTATATACAAGAAAATCGACTTTATACCTGAATATAAGATTGTCGAATTCTTCCAAATGCACTGCCGTTATGGCTTTATGTCAACTTCGATAAGATGAAGAAGGCTAATTAACTTAAATATTTGATGTTAATGATTTGAAGCAACTCAATACCGACTGCTAAATGTGTATATACAAGAAAATCGACTTTATACCTGAATATAAGATTGTCGAATTCTTCCAAATGCACTGCCGTTATGGCTTTATGTCAACTTCGATAAGATGAAGAAGGCTAATTAACTTTAATATTTGATGTTAATGATTTGAAGCAACTCAATATCGACTGCTAAATGTGTATATACAAGAAAATCGACTTTATACCTGAATATAAGATTGTCGAATTCTTCCAAATGCACTGCCGTTATGGCTTTATGTCAACTTCGATAAGATGAAGAAGGCTAATTAACTTAAATATTTGATGTTAATGATTTGAAGCAACTCAGCACCGACTGCTAAATGTGTATATACAAGAAAATCGACTTTATACCTGAATATAAGATTGTCGAATTCTTCCAAATGCACTGCCGTTATGGCTTTATGTCAACTTCGATAAGATGAAGAAGGCTAATTAACTTAAATATTTGATGTTAATGATTTGAAGCAACTCAACACCGACTGCTAAATGTGTATATACAAGAAAATCGACTTTATACCTGAATATAAGATTGTCGAATTCTTCCAAATGCACTGCCGTTATGGCTTTATGTCAACTTCGATAAGATGAAGAAGGCTAATTAACTTAAATATTTGATGTTAATGATTTAAAGCAACTCAATACCGACTGCTAAATGTGTATATACAAGAAAATCGACTTTATACCTGAATATAAGATTGTCGAATTCTTCCAAATGCACTGCCGTTATGGCTTTATGTCAACTTCGATAAGATGAAGAAGGTTAATTTACTTAAATATTTGATGCTAATGTTTTAAAGCAACTCAATATCGACTGCTAAATGTGTATATACAAGAAAATCGACTTTATACCTGAATATAAGATTGTCGAATTCTTTCAAATGCACTGCCGTTATGGCTTTATGTCAACTTCGATAAGATGAAGAAGGCTAATTAACTTAAATATTTGATGTTAATGATTTGAAGCAACTCAATACCGACTGCTAAATGTGTATATACAAGAAAATCGACTTTATACCTGAATATAAGATTGTCGAATTCTTCCAAATGCACTGCCGTTATGGCTTTATGTCAACTTCGATAAGATGAAGAAGGCTAATTAACTTAAATATTTGATGTTAATGATTTGAAGCAACTCAATACCGACTGCTAAATGTGTATATACAAGAAAATCGACTTTATACCTGAATATAAGATTGTCGAATTCTTCCAAATGCACTGCCGTTATGGCTTTATGTCAACTTGGATAAGATGAAGAAGTTAATTAACTTAAATATTTGATGTTAATGAATTAAAGCAACTCAATATCGACTGCTAAATGTGTATATACAAGAAAATCGACTTTATACCTGAATATAAGATTGTCGAATTCTTCCAAATGCACTGCCGTTATGGCTTTATGTCAACTTCGATAAGATGAAGAAGGCTAATAAACTTAAATATTTGATGTTAATGATTTGAAGCAACTCAATACGACACTGCTAAATGTGTATATACAAGAAAATCGACTTTATACCTGAATATAAGATTGTCGAATTCTTCCAAATGCACTGCCGTTATGGCTTTATGTCAACTTCGTAAGATGAAGAAGGCTAATTAACTTAAATATTTGATGTTAATGATTTGAAGCAACTCAATACCGACTGCTAAATGTGTATATACAAGAAAATCGACTTTATAACAGAATATAAGATTGTCGAATTCTTCCAATGCACTGCCGTTATGGTTTTTTGTCAACTTCGATAAGATGAAGAAGGCTAATTAACTTAAATATTTGATGTTAATGATTTGAAGCAACTCAATATCGACTGCTAAATGTGTATATACAAGAAAATCGACTTTATACCTGAATATAAGATTGTCGAATTCTTCCAAATGCACTGCCGTTATGGCTTTATGTCAACTTCGATAAGATGAAGAAGGTTAATTATCTTTAATATGTTAAATTAATGAATTAAAGCAACTCAATATCGACTGCTAAATGTGTATATACAAGAAAATCGACCTTATACATGAATATAAGATTGTCGAATTCTTCAAATGCACTGCCGTTATGGCTTTATGTCAACTTCAGTAAGATGGAGGAAGCTATTTAACTTAAATGTTTGATAATAATGATTTGAAGCAACTCAATATCGACTGTTAAATGTGTATATACAAGAAAATCGACTTTATACCTGAATATAAGATTGTCGAATTCTTCCAAATGCACTGCCGTTATGGCTTTTATGTCAACTTCGATAAGATGAAGAAAGGTTAATTAACTTAAATATTTGATGTTAATGATTTGAAAGCAACTCAATATCGACTGCTAAATGTGTATATACAAGAAAATCGACTTTATACCTGAATATAAGATTGTCGAATTCTTCCAAATGCACTGCCGTTATGGCTTTATGTCAACTTCGGATAAGATGAAGAAGGTTAATTAACTTAAATATTTGATGTTAATGATTTGAAGCAACTCAATATCGACTGCTAAATGTGTATATACAAGAAAATCGACTTTATACCTGAATATAAGATTGTCGAATTCTTCCAAATGCACTGCCGTTATGGCTTTATGTCAACTTCAGATAAGATGAAGAAGGTTAATTTACTTAAATATTTGATGCTAATGATTTGGAAGCAACTCAATATCGACTGCTAAATGTGTATATACAAGAAAATCGACTTTATACCTGAATATAAGATTGTCGAATTCTTCCAAATGCACTGCCGTTATGGCTTTATGTCAACTTCGATAAGATGAAGAAGGCTAATTAATTTTAATATTTGATGTTAATGATTTAAAGCAACTCAACACCGACTGCTAAATGTGTATATAAAAGAAAATCGACTTTATACCTGAATATAAGATTGTCGAATTATTCCAAATGCACTGCCGTTATGGCTTTATGTCAACTTCGATAAGATGAAGAAAGGTT
>NW_026091787.1:0-8592 GCF_024586455.1 Bactrocera neohumeralis | reverse complement strand
AGATGCAAGAAAGTCGGTTTTTTACCTAAATGAAAAATTGTGGAGTTTTTCCAAATGCTCTGCCGTTTTGGCTTTATGCCAACTTCTGTAATATGACGAAGGTTAATTAACTTGAATATGTGACGCTAATGATTTTAATCAACTCGATATGGATTGCTAAATGTTTAAATGCAGGAAAATCAGTTTTATACTTAAATGTAAAATTATGGAATTTTTCCAAATGCTCTGCCGTTTTGGCTTTATGCGAACTTCTGTAAGATGGCAAAGGTTAATTAACTTTAATATGTGAAGCTAATGATTTGAAGCAACTTCATATGGATTTCTAAATGTGCACATGCAAGAAAGTCGGTTTTATACCTAAATGTAAAATTATGGAATTTTTCCAAATGCACTGCCGTTATGATCTTATGTCAACTTGAGTAAGATGGTGAGGGTTAATTAACTTTAATAAGTGAAGCTAATGATTTGAAGTAACTTGATATGGATTTCTAAATGTGTACATGCAAGAAAGTTGGTTTTATACCTAAATGTAAATTTATGGAATTTTTTCCAAATGCACTGCCGTTATGGCTTTATGCCAACTTTAGTAAGATGAAGAGGGTTAATTAACTTTAATATGTGAATTTAATAATTTGAAACAACTTGATATGGATTTCTAAATGCGTACCTGCAAGAAAGTCAGTTTTATACCTAAATGTGAAATTATGGAATTTTTCCAAATGCACTGCCGTTTTGGCTTTATGCCATCTTTAGTAAGATGAAGAAGATTAATTAACTTAAATATGTGAATAATGTGAAGCAACTTAATGATTTCTAAATGTGTACATGCAACTTGATATGGATTTTTCTAAATGTGATGCCAATTTCTGTATGCCAGAAGGTCGGTTTATGTACCTAAATGATAAAATTAAATGGAATTTTTACCTAAATGTAAAATTGTGGAATTTTTCCAAATGCACCGCCGTAATGGCTTCATGCCAACTTCTGTAAGATGACGAAGGTTAATTAACTTTGATATGTTAAGCTAATGATTTGAAGCAACTTGATATGGATTTCTAAATGTGTATATGCAAAAAATCGGTTTTATACTAAATGTAAAATTGTGGAATTTTTCCAAATGCACTGCCGTTCTGTTCTAAAGTCAACTTGAGTAAGATGGTGAGGGTTAATTAACTTTAATATGTTAAGCTAATGATTTGAAGCAACTTGATATGGATTTCTAAATGTGTACATGCAAGAAAGTCGGTTTTATACCTAAATGTAAAATTGTGGAATTTTTTCAAATGCACTGCCGTTTTTGCTTTATGCGAACTTCTGTAAGATGATGAAGGTTAATTAACTTTAATATGTTAAGCTAATGATTTGAAGCAACTTGATATGGATTTCTAAATGTGTACATGCAAGAAACTCGGTTTTATACCTAAATGAAAAATTGTGGAATTTTTCCAAATGCACTGCCGTTTTTGCTTTATGCGAACTTCTATAAGATGACGAAGATTAATCAACTTTAATATGTTAAGCTAATGATTTGAAGCAACTTGACATGGATTTCTAAATGTGTGCATGCAAGAAAGTCGGTTTTATACCTAAATGTAAAATATAGAAGTTTTGTCAAATGCACTGCCGTTTTGGCTTTATGTTAACTTGAGTAAGATGGTGAGGGTTAATTAACTTTAATATGTGAAGCTAATGATTTGAAGGTAACTTGTTATGGATTTCAAAATGTGTACGTGCAAGAAAGTCGGTTTTATACCTAAATGTAAAATTGTGGAATTTTTCCAAATGCACTGCCGTTATGGCTTTATGCCAACTTCTGTAAGATGACGAAGGTTAATTAACTTGAATATGTGGCGTTAATGATTTGAATCAACTTCATATGGATTTCAAAACGTGTATATGCAAAAAAATCGGTTTTATACCTAAATATAAAATTCTGGAATTTTTACAAATGCACTGCCGTTTTGGCTTTATGCCAACTTTAGTAAGATCAAGAAAGTTAATTAACTTTAATATGTTAAGCTAATGATTTGAAACAACTTGATATGGATTTCTAAACGTGTACATGCAAGAAAGTCGGTTTCATACCTAAATGTAAAATTGTGGAATTTTTCCAAATGCACTACCGTTATGGCTTTATGCCAACTTTAGTTAGATGAAGAAAGTTAAATAACTTTAATATGTCAACTTGAGTAAGATGGTGAGTGTTAATTAACTTTAATATGTGAATTTATTAATTTGAAGCAACTTGATATGGATTGCTAAATGTTTAAATGCAGGAAAATCGGTTTTATACCTAAATGTAAAATTGTGGAATTTTTCCAAATGCACTGCCGTTTTGGCTTTATGCCAACTTATGTAAGATGAAGAAGCTTAATTAACTTAAATATGTGAATTTAATAATTTGAAATAACTTGATATGGATTTCTAAATATGTACATGCAAGAAAGTCGGTTTTATACCTAAATGTAAAATTGTGGAATTTTTCCAAATGCTCTGCCGTTTTGGCTTTATGCGAACTTCTGTAAGATGGCGAAGGTTAATTAACTTTAATATGTGAAGCTAATGATTTGAAGCAACTTGATATGGATTTCTAAATGTGTACATGCAAAAAATCGGTTTTATACCTAAATGTAAAATTGTGAAATTTTTCCAAATGCACTGCCGTTTTGGCTTTATGTCAACTTGAGTAAAATGAAGAAAGTTAATTAACTTTAATAAGTGAAGCTAATGATTTGAAGCAACTTGATATGGATTTCTAAATGTGTACATGCTAGAAAATCGGTTTCATACTAAATGTAAAATTGTGGAATTTTTCCAAATGCACTGCCGTTTTGGCTTTATGCCAACTTCTGTAAGATGAAGAAGGTTAATTAACTTTAATATGTGAAGCTAATGATTTGAAGCAACTTGATATGGATTTCTAAATGTGTACATGCAAGAAAGTCGGTTTTATACCTAAATGAAAAATTGTGGAATTTTTCCAAATGCACTGCCGTTTTGGCTTTATGCCAACTTCTGTAAGATGACGAAGGTTAATTAACTTTAATATGTGAAGCCAATGATTTGAGTCAACTTGATATGGATTGCTAAATGTGTACATGCAAGAAAGTCGGTCTTATACATAAATGTAAAATTATGGAATTTTTCCAAATGCACTGCCGTTTTGGCTTTATGCCAACTTCTGTAATATGACGAAGGTTAATTAACTTGAATATGTGGCGATAATGATTTTAATCAACTCGATATGTATTGCTAAATGTTTAAATGCAGGAAAATCGGTTTTATACTTAAATGTAAAATTGTGGAATTTTTCCAAATGCACTGCCGTTATGGCTTTATGCCAACTTAAGTAAGATGAAGAAAGTTAATTAACTTAAATATGCGAATTTAAAATTGTGGAATTTTTCCAAATGCACTACCGTTATGGCTTTATGCCAAGATGAAGAAAGTTAACTAACTTTAATATGTCAACTTGAGTAAGATGGTGAGGGTTAATTAATTTTAATATGTGAATTTAATAATTTGAAACAACTTGATATGTTTTTCTATATGTGTACATGCAAGAAAGTCGGTTTTTACCTAAATGTAAAATTATGGAATTTTTCCAAATGCTCTGCCGTTTTGGCTTTATGCCAACTTCTGTAATATGACGAAGGTTAATTAACTTGAATATGTGACGCTAATGATTTTAATCAACTCGATATGGATTGCTAAATGTTTAAATGCAGGAAAATCGGTTTATACCTAAATGTAAGACTGTGGATTTTTTTTCCAAATGCACTGCCGTTATGGCTTTATGCCAACTTTAGTAAGATGAAGAAAGTTAATTAACTTAAATATGTTAATTTAATAATTTGAAATTTTGGATTTCAAATGTTGTGCCGAAATTTTTATACTAAATGTAAAATGGAATTTTTCCAAATGCACTGCCGTTATGGCTTTATGCCAACTTTAGTAAGATGAAGAAAGTTAATTAACTTTAATATGTGAATTTAATAATTTGAAACAACTTGATATGGATTTCTAAATGTGTACATGCAAGAAAGTCGGTTTTATACCTAAATGTAAAATTATGGAATTTTTTCCAAATGCACTGCCGTTTTGGCTTTATGCCAACTTGAGTAAGATGGTGAGGGTTAATTAACTTTAATATGTTAAGCTAATGATTTGAAGCAACTTGATATGGATTTCTAAATGTGTACATGCAAGACAATCGGTTTTGTACCTAAATGTAAAATTCTGGAATTTTCCAAATGCACTGCCGTTTTGGCTTTATGCCAACATCAGTTAGATGAAGAAGGTTAATTAACTTTAATATGTGACGCTTATGATTTGAAGCAACTTGATATGGATTTCTAAATGTGTACATGCAAGAAATTCGGTTTTATACCTAAATGTAAAAGTTGTGACGAAGGTTAATTAACTTTAATATGTTAAGCTAATGATTTGAAGCAACTTGATATGGATTTCTTAATGTGTACATGCAAGAAAGTCGGTTTTATACCTAAATGTAAAATTATGGATTTTTTCCAAATGCACTCGGCGTTTTGGCTTTATGCCATCTTCTGTAAGATGAAGAAAGTTAATTAACTTTAATATATGAATTTAATAATTTGAAACAACTTGATATGGATTTCTAAATGTGCACAAGCCAGAATATCGGTTTTATACCTAAATGTAAAATTATGGAATTTTTTCCAAATGCACTGCCGTTTTGGCTTTATGCGAACTTCTGTAAGATGACGAAGGTTAATTAACTTTAATATGTGAAGCTAATGATTTGAAGCATATGGATTGCTAAATGTGAAATGCATCGGTTTTATACCTAAATGTAAAATTGTTTTTTCCAAATGCACTGCCGTTTTGACTTTATGCAAACTTCAGTAAGATAAAGAAAGTTAATTAACGTAAATATGCGAATTTAAAATTGCGGAATTTTTTCCAAATGCACTACCGTTATTTCTTTATGCCAAGATGAAGAAAGTTAACTAACTTTAATATGTCAACTTGAGTAAGATGGTGAGGGTTAATTAACTTTGATATGTGAATTTATTAATTTGAAGCAACTTGATATGGATTGCTTAATTGTTTAAATGCAGGAAAATCGGTTTTATACCTAAATTTAAAATTGTGGAATTTTTCCAAATGCACTGCCGGAATTTTTCCAAATACACTATGCGAACTTATGTAAGATGACGACGGTTAATTAACTTTAATATGTTAAGCTAATGATTTGAAGCAACTTGATATGGATTTCTAAATGTGTACATGCAAGAAAGTCGGTTTTATACCTAAATGTAAAATTATGGAATTTTTCCAAATGCACTGCCGTTTTGGCTTTATGCCAACTTCTGTAAGATGAAGAAGGTAAAATCACTTAAATATATTAAATTAATGATTTAAGCAACTCAATATGGATTGCTAAATGTGTATATACAAGAAAATCGACTTTATACCCTAAATGTAAAATTGTGGAATTCTTCCAAATGCACTGCCGTTTTGGCTTTATGCCATTTTCTGTAAGATAAAAAAGGTAAGCTAACATTAATATGTGAAGTTATTGATTTGAAGCAACTTCATATCTATTTCTAAATGTTTACATGCCAGAAATTCGGTTTTATAACTAAATGTAAAATTATGGAATTTTTTCCAAATGTACCGCCGTTTTGGCTTTATGTCAAATTGGGTAAGATGGTGAAAGTTAATTAACTTTAATATAATTTAATGATTTGAAGCAACTTGATACGTATTTTTGAATGTGTATATGCAAGATAATCGGTTTTATACCTAAATATAAAATTCTAGAAATTTTCCAAAGGCACTGCCGTTTTGGCTTTATGTCAACTTGAGTAAGATGACGAAGGTTAATTAACTTTAATATGTTAAGCTAATGATTTGAAGCAACTAGATATGGATTTCTAAATGTGTACATGCAAGAAAGTCGGTTTTATACCTAAATGTAAAATTGTGGAATTTTTTCCAAATGCACTGCCCTTTTGGCTTTATGCCAACTTCTGTAAGATGACGAAGGCAAATTAACTTGAATATGTGACTTTAATGATTATATGATATGGATTTCTAAATGTGTACATGCAAGAAATCGGTTTTATACCTAAATGTAAAAATTGTGGAATTTTTCCAAATGCACTGCCGTTATGGCTTTATGCCAACTTCTGTAAGATGGTGAGGGTTAATTAACTTTAATATGTTAAGCTAATGATTTGAAGCAACTTGATATGGATTTCTAAATGTGTACATGCAAGAAAGTCGGTTTTATACCTAAATGAAAAATTGTGGAATTTTTTCCAAATGCACTGCCGTTTTGGCTTTATGCCAACTTCTGTAATATGACGAAGGTTAATTAACTTGAATATGTGACGTTAATGATTTGAATCAACTCGATATGGATTTCTAAATGTGTACATGCAGGAAAATCGGTTTTATACCTAAATGTAAAATTGTGGAATTTTTCCAAATGCACTGCCGTTTTTGCTTTATGCGAACTTCTGTAAGATGAAGAAGGGTTAATTAACTTTAATATGTTAAGCTAATGATTTGAAGCAACTTGATATGGATTTCTAAATGTTTACATGCAAGAAAGTCGGTTTTATACCTAGATGAAAAATTGTGGAATTTTTTCCAAATGCACTGCCGTTTTGGCTTTATGCAAACTTGAGTAAGATGGTGAGGGTTAATCAACTAAGATATGTTAAGCTAATGATTTGAAGCAACTTGATGGATTTTTAAATGTGTACATGCAAAATATCGGTTTTATACCTAAATGCAAAATTGTGAAATTTTTCCAAATGCACTACCGTTATGGCTTTATGCCAACTTTAGTAAGATGAAGAAAGTTAATTAACTTTAATATGTGAATTAAATAATTTGAAACAACTTGATATGGATTTCTAAATGTGTACATGCAAGAAAGTCGGTTTTATACCTAAATGAAAAATTGTGGAGTTTTTCCAAATGCACTGCCGTTTTGGCTTTATGCCAACTTCTGTAAGATGACGAAAGTTAATTAACTTTAGTAAGTTAAGCTAATGATTAGAGGTAACTTGATATGGATTTCTAAATGTGCACAAAGCCAAAATATCGGTTTTATACCTAAATGTAAAATTATGGAATTTTTTCCAAATGCACTGCCGTTTTGGCTTTATGCCAATTTGAGGAAGATGGTGAGGGTTTATTAACTTTAATATGTTAAGCTAATGATTTGAAGCAACTTAGTATGGATTTCTAAATGTGTACATGCAAGAATATCGGTTTTATACCTAAATGTAAAATTGTGGAATTTTTCCAAGTGCACTGCCGTTTTGGCTTTATGCCAACTTCTGTAAGATGACGAAAGTTAATTAAATTTAGTATGTGTATTTAATAATTTGAAGTGACTTAATATGGATTTCTAAATTTTTACATTCAAGAGAGTCGGTTTTATACCTAAATGAAGAATTATGGAATTTTTTCCAAATCACTGCCGTTATGGTCTTAATTAAACTTGAGTAAAAGATGATGGCTAATTAAATTTATTATGTGAATTTAATAATTTGAAACAACTTGATATGGATTTCTAAATGTGTACATGCAAGAAAGTCGGTTTTTTACCTAAATGAAAAATTGTGGAGTTTTTCCAAATGCTCTGCCGTTTTGGCTTTATGCCAACTTCTGTAATATGACGAAGGTTAATTAACTTGAATATGTGACGCTAATGATTTTAATCAACTCGATATGGATTGCTAAATGTTTAAATGCAGGAAAATCAGTTTTATACTTAAATGTAAAATTGTGGAATTTTGCCAAATGCACTGCTGTTATGGCTTTATGCCAACTTTAGTAAGATGAAGAAAGTTAATTAACTTTAATAGTATGTGAATTTAATAATTTGAAACAACTTGATATGGATTTCTAAATGTGTACATGCAAGAGAGTCGGTTTTATACCTAAATGTAAAATTATGGATTTTTTCCAAATGCACTCGGCGTTTTAGCTTTATGCCATCTTCTGTAAGATGAAGAAAGTTAATTAACTTTAATATATGAATTTAATAATTTGAAACAACTTGATATGGATTTCTAAATGAGTACATGCATGGGGATTTTTAAAATTTTCCTTTTGGCAGGGAACTTGTAATAGAATTTTTAAATTTAAAGAATATTGGTAATGTTTTTTATTCAACTCAATATTAAAATGTTTAAATCGGGAAATTTTTTTATCTTAAATGAAAAATTTAAATTTTTCCCAAATGCCCCTTTTGGGTTTTTCCCAACCCGAAAGATGAAATTAATTAATTTAAAATGATTAATTTTAAAAATTTTAAATTTTTTTCCCAAATTACTTTTTTTACCAAATGAAAAAAGTTAAAACTAAATTTTAAAAAGTAAGATAGTGGGGGTTAAATTTTTAATAGGGAAGTTTTTGGAAAAACTTGTTTGGTTTCTAAAAGTTCAAGAAATGGTTTTACCTAAAAAAAAAAATTTTGGGGATTTTTCCAAATGCCTCTTTTTGGTTTTATCCTTTGTAAAGAAAAAGTTTTTAACTTAATATGTTTAAAATAATTTTAACCCTGAAAATTTTTCTAAATGTTTGGAA
>NW_026091786.1:0-9029 GCF_024586455.1 Bactrocera neohumeralis | reverse complement strand
CTTGTATTGCGTTGTCCTAATTATGGTTTGGTTATGCATGAAAGAAATATACAATGAATCGCTGATTGTTACCTCTTTCCTTGCTGCTGCTGCGCATGTGTATGTTTGTATGCTTGTGCATTATTGAAGTTATGCTTCTTTTTCTTTCGTTTGTCTTTCATTTCTGCGAATTCTCAACTATTTTGCGTATATTTTGGTTGAAATACTCTGCATTGGCCGTTGAAAAATTAAGGCTATACTTTACAGGATCATTTCTGTAGTTAGTCTTCATTTACATTTTTGGAAATCGACCCGCGATGACGAAGTATTTTCGTTTTATCTGACAGCGTGAGGTTAAGAAGTTCATTTCTAATTTTGTCTTGTGGCATATTAGAAATGATGTTTTTTCGAAAATCTTTCGCTTACAACGGATAAAACGACTTCTGAGTGGTGATTTTAATGAATAAATTCCTTTTGGTTGAAATGCTCTGCATTGGCCGTTGAAAAGTTAAGACCATACTTCTCAGGATCATTCATTTCTTCAAAGAAATTAATGACCTTTAGAAATATGCATATTTGCATTATTTCGTTGTCATTTCCATATTCGCAGCAATAGAATTTCTATGGCATAAGTAAAGTAATGGCCGCCGATTGTCACCCCTTGCCGCTGTAGCAGCTTCGCCTACAAACATGCGTAAATATGTATGTATGTATACGTATGATCGTGAATACATATCGACGCAGATTTTTGCGAGAAGCACCAGAAAGTTGCGCAATTTATGATTTTTAGCTTTTGCCTTACACTCATATGAGCATGTGCAGATACACAAGATAGGATAGAAGATGTATGCCTTTTAACATCGTATACTATACAAATAAATATTTTTCTTACTAATAGAAATTAAATTTATCACAGCAATATACATAATATACATACATATATGTACATAATATTGCTGTGATAAATAAATAATTTTTTTTCGTTCCTTTGACGTTTTCTTCCGAGTGTTACGAACCTCGTGGCAACTTACAAACTGTATATAATTCCAGTATAAAATTTCGATTATTTTGGTGTATAAAAATAAATAAAAAATTTTGGTTAAACTATTTGCGTACAGTGCGTTTAAGAAAATAACATTCAAAATTGGAAAGAAAAATTAAATTAATTAAAATATTCGGCAAAATAACTTATGAACAGTCGACAAAAGCGATTCGACAAAAACCGGAACATAATGGATTCAGAGGAGCTTGCCCAAATAATAAGAAGACAAGAGGAGGTGATTAATAACATGCAGCAGCAACAGGTACAGTTGCAGCAGCAAATGCAACAACAACAACAGCTACATAACTAGCAGTCGCAGCAGCTCATTCTTAGTGACGATAAAGTTATAAGTCACTTTCGTTATTTAAAACTTCTCTTCATCAGCGCCGTCGAAAGAGGTTTTTCCTTGTGTAATAATAAGTCCCATTTGGAGGAGTTCGTTACACAAATCGTTGTAAACGAAAAATTAAGCGGCGAAGCAGGAAGATGCATCCAACAACTGACAAATAACAGCAACTAGTCGCAACAGCGTTTGAAACAGAAGTACCAACCGGAGGAAACCTACTCGCACATCTTCAATCGATGCAGAAATATTAAAATTAAATACCTTACTCCAAATGTATAATAGCTTTTCAAAATATAGGTTATTAGACGAGAAAAGTGCTATTTCATACAATCATAGGAAAATATATAATCAAGGGACGTTCGAAACTAGTAAATTAAATAATATTAAAGGGAGAAATAATGAAATTACTCAAACCAATAATAGCTATTGTAGCTATAACCACGAGAACTTAGTGCAGAGTTGACGCTATCCGAACCAAAGTAATAGCGAACAAAGGCTGAGTTCCAAGTTGCATGTTGCTTTGCATTGTTGCGATACCGATACCGAATTTATACAATATCAACAATGCAACCCTACTGCTTTGTTTCAATTTGCTTTGTATCAACTTTGACATTTTGTGACAATTGTTTTCAAAACAACCAATAGCTATGGCGGCAAATGTGAATATAAATTTATTTATTAACAATTTCTTAGATTTATGTGAAAGTGGAAAAATCATTTGAAAAACAAGAGAAAAAAGCAAAAAGCGGCATTGCTTGGACTGTTCAAAGGAAAAGTTGTTAGAAATGTACCAAAATGTAAAAGATTTCTGGAGGTTGTAAAAGAAATGCCTTCCGACATATTTTTTTCACATTTTCGGATGGAAACTGCAACATTTAATGTAAGATTAAGGATAAGTTTGAATATTATGAGTTATTTTTACACTAAATACATTTAAATTTTCTAAAAACTGTGCAATTTATTAAAGCCCTCATGGAGTATTCGTAATCGACCTGGCCCTGGCCTGGTATATCTTTAGAAAATGCCCTCTATTTGACAGTATGGAAGCTTGCTAACCAAATCAGCTTTCGCGAAGTTAGCGATCGCCTTAACTTTGGCCGTGGTACTACTTACAGGGCATTCGTTAAAACCACAGGACTGATTTCTCAGCTGAAAACGCAGCTAATCAAATTTCCGTCTACAGAACTTAGCCAAAAAATAATGATGGAGCTATTTGAGACAAGCCGAGCGCGTATGTTTCCTTTTGTATTGGGTTGTGTTGACGGAACACATATTCGAATCCCACAACCTTTTATGCACGGTATTAGCTATTACAACAGAAAGGGTACGTGCTCAATTGTGGTTCAGGTAAGATAACTAATAGCAGTTGACACAAACTTACTCATTTGTATATTTATAGGCTGTTGCAGATAGCGAATTCAGATTCATAGAAGCTTTTGTAGGTTACCCCAGCCGTTGCCATGATGCCTCTATTTGGCGGAACAGTCCACTTAGGAAAGCGATATTGGAGAATTTCTTTTCCACCAGAATGCCATCTTTTGGGCGATGCCGCTTACCCTCTGGAAACATTTCTGATGGTCCCATTCAGAGACAATGGTCATTTGTTGCCAGAACAAATACGTTTTAACACTGTTTTAAGTTCGACTAGAGTATGTACATATAGAGCAAGCTTTCGGAATATTAAAAAAGAAGTTTCGCATTTTGAATTATGTTGATGTTCAAAACTTAAAAATTGCTAAACAAATAATATTGGCGTGTTTAGTGCTCCATAATTTAATTATCAATAATGAAAAATCTCCCGAAAATGATGATATTGACACTCAATATTTTGTTAATTCGTCAGCCAATACAGAGCAAACATCTGCTGAAGCTAAGAACAATAGAAACAGGCTAGTAACATTATTTTCTGCTTAAATAAAGCTCGATGCAACACTTTGTATAGTAAACAAACTTAACTATGGATTGTATTTCATATTCAGGAACATCTTTTATACACATTCAATTTATTACTTCATATTAAGGTACACTTGTGAGCACATTTATGGTTTTGATTACCCAGTGCTATAAATAAAGTTTTATATATGGTTCAATCTGTCCTAAGCTTCGGCATTTTCTTCATCTCCTCCACTTTATCTCGTTCTATTTTTAGGCGCTCTTTTTCACATTCTAGAAACTCCTTCATAACTTCTTTATCTTGCATACTTTCTGTCCGCAAAAAATTCAAAACTTCACACCGCGCCCGTTTTGGAGGAGGCTCACTAGCACCACTGGAACTATTAGTACCATACTCGGAACTATATTCGTTTGAGTATTGTAGAGAGGAATCTAGAATTTCCTCCGGTACGGTGATATCCACTCTACTCCCGTACACGTTGTCAAACAGCTCAAAGAATTCCCAAGTCGTTGCCCGATGTGTTGTTTCGTTTTTTTATCCGCTTATATGTGACCATGAAGTTTAAGAACTTCCTAGTTACAACATCGCGCGAAAACGGAAGTTCTGGTGCTACTGCTTTCATCTCCCGGAGCACTTGTTCCCAAAGAACCGAACGCTTTTTTCGTTTCGATCGAAAATCTTCCTCATGGGATAGCCCTACGTCAATAAGCATGGTTTTCCACGCATGTACCCACTTTTTATCACTGCAATAACAAATACAGATATGAAAGAAATTTTAATTTCTTTATTAAATAAAAATAAACAAATATTTTTACTTACACTTCCTCTTCGGCCATTATCACAAATTTGAGCATCACAAAAAATAGAGATGCGCCCTATGCTCAATGTACGCGCATCTAATACGCATAAAAATTTATCGGTACTCGATACTTTGCATATCGTGGCTAAATGAGATAAGCCGCCCCCCCCTAATGCCACTACATGAATACACCACCACCACCAATACACCACACACCAAGAACCTACATTCCACAGGACCCACACATCAACACTACCCACACGCGAGAGGACATCCACACACGCAAACACATACCACACGGGTGAAAAGGGTCAACTAAAAAGTTTAAGATCAGTCTCGTTTTGAGCTACAAACGAAGAAAACGCATCGCCGCTTGATTCTCGCTATCTCGATCGTCGCCTGCCCTATCGTCAGTGTGCTTAATATACTTTAAAACGGATGTTCAATCCTATACATACATACATCCTATTTGCAATTTCGGAAATAATAACCTTTAATTCAATTGAACACAACCGAAGCCTAGTGTTTTATTTAAGACAAAAGGTAAAAGAAAGTGGTAAGTGTCTTACGGGTAAAGTGAAGTGCGCAGCTACCTAAACATTGGTCCTTCGAGCCGCAAAGAAAGGCACTATTTGGAAAAAAAAACAAAAAAAAGATTCAAGCGGCAAAATAATTAAAAAGTGGCATACCAGTATACAAAATTCATGGGAAAAATTAAAGTGAGGTGATACATACAATATTTACAAAAATATTATAAAATAAAAAGTGTGGTGACATATACATACATATACACATACAAAAAAAACAAATTTTTCAAGAAAAAAAAAACAAAAAAAGTTCCGTGAGGTGACATATAAATATGTATATGTAATAATAAAAAAAAAAAAAAAACAAAACAAAAGGTGCAAAATACCTATAAATATACATATACATTCAAGACAGTGCATAAAACCGAAAAACAAAAAAAAAAAACCAAACACCGGGCGCGAAATATTATTTATCAAAAAACAAAAAAAAAATCCACACGGGCGCGAGCTTAACATACATATATTAAAAAAAAAATAAAATTTAATAACCTTGTGAAAAACCAAAATAAACGTGAAAATAAAAACACCAAAAAAAATAATTATAAAAATAATAATAATAATAAAAAGACAAATCCAACCAGCGAAGGAAATTCAACCAGCGAAGGAAATCCAACCAAAGGGGGAAAGCCAACCAGCGAAGGGAAAGTTAATCCTACGGAACAAGCAACCAAAAGGAAAGGATACAGAGAGGAAATTATTGGACGCAGTGGCAAACTACCACCACTTCCCCATTCAAAACCGTAAAAGCCCTCAAACTCCCTTGAAGCGGCACAAAGTGAGTGTATCTACTCCATTTATTATTTTAAACCATTTGTACTTATTTGCATATATGTTTGTTGAAAGTTACAGTTGATCTCTATAAAAACTGTACACGATACTGTAAATTTTAATAGAACGGTTGCTACCAAACTCTCCGAACTTACGGTTGATTTCCGGGTAACCGAAAACAGTTTGGTACATTACATATGTACATCCAAATATATGTATGAACGGTATATAGTATGATATATATGTATATATATTAGGGTGATTCAAAAAATTTTTTTTTTTTTTTTCAATTGGTACTCGCAAAAATAGGTTCCTAGACACCTCTAAGAAAGCCTCTCCAAATATGAGTTTTTAATTGTAACGGGAAGGTCCTCCGCCTAACGGTTTTCTATTTTTTCTTATTATCAGATAGAAAAATTTATATCTCGCTTCGAACTACTTGAAAAAATATCTTGTTAATTAGGTTTTGTAGGAAATTGAATGCTCTAAAATATGGTCTCTCATAATTTTTTCGTAAACCCAACCGTTTAAAAGATATTAACGGTTGAAATTTGACTATTTTTGGAAAAATTCTTTATTTCTTATTAATTTTATAACTCAATGAAAAAAAATTATTATGAATGATAAAACACATAGTTTTGTAGGAAATTTACTGCTCTATAAAAATGGTATACTATGATTTTTCGATTAAGTTAAGCGTTTACGAGATATTCATCGTCAAACATCAATGCATTTTAAGGTGGATCAAAAAAAAAAAATTTTTTTTTCGTTTGATACTCTGAAAAATAGGTTCCTAGACACCTCTAAGAATACCTCTCCAAAAATCTATTCATAATAATTTTTTTTTATTGAGTTATAAAATTAATAAGAAATAAAAAATTTTCTCAAAAATAATCAAACTTTAACTGTTAATATCTTTTAAACGGTTGGGTTTACGAAAAAATCATGAGAGACCATATTTTAGAGCATTCAATTTCCTACAAAACCTAATTAACAAGATATTTTTTCAAGTAGTTGGAAGCGAGATATAAATTTTTCTATCTGATAATAAGAAAAAATAGAAAACCGTTAGGCGGAGGACCTTCCCGTTACAATTAAAAACTCATATTTGGAGAGGCTTTCTTAGAGGTGTCTAGGAACCTATTTTTGCGAGTACCAATTGAAAAAAAAAAAAATAAAAATTTTTTGAATCACCCTAATATATATATATATATATATATATTATATGTATACCGGCATATACATATCTGATAAAAGGCCTACTTACATATGCTTACATTTGTGTATCTAAACACACAACACTAAACATCAAAAATAAAAAACCAAATTTCAAGTATTCACTTGACAAAATATTTCGGCAATACCCCTTATACTCAAAACAGTATAAGCAGGATTGCGCAAAAAGTAAGCTGGCAAGCGAAACTTACAAAGAGAAAAGAAAAATAACAAAACCAAACATACATATATGCCAATAGTTACCACTTTCATATGTACATACCTTACATTCCGAAGCAAAGTGAGAAACAAAATTAATGCGACATACACCCACATGTATGTACATATAAACAGCATAACAAAAATTTTACGTATTAACCAAAAGTGCATACCTGCACTTCACCGAATTTATATTCCCGCGGTATCCGTACGGCAAATATTATATACATACATACATACATACGTCATACAATTTGCCTATGCCGGTATATACAACGTACATAGGGTACAAAATTAAATAAAAATTTAACAAATTTTACAAAATTTGGAAAAAATAAAACGATAAATGCGAAATTTGAATTTATTAAAAATTTTAAAATTTACTAATTAAAAAAAAATAAAATTACGGTCAAAATAACACAAAAAATTTCAAGAGTTGGTAGAAAGGAAAAGCAAATACATAAGTATTGCCATTTTCAAGTGTTCACACACACATACTTATATTCAAAGACCTAATCGGCACCTGTCCAGCAATACCCCTTGTTCTTGTCAAAGCACAAGCAAGCAGGATTGCAAACCAAACAAAATAAAAAAATTTTTAGCATCTTACGTATGCACATAAACACGCACATATTGTGCAAACTCATATACAAAGGTCATCAACCTTTTTCTCCTTTTTGTTATCGCTCGTATACGCAAGTATTTGCTAACGAGTACGAAACATTAAATAAAATAAAAAACAAAAACAAGAACAAACTAGTAGCTAAATACATAAGCACCGGGAATAAGTAAAACGAAATACGCGTTCGTTATTTGATAGATTGCGTATACAACAAAAAAAAAAAACTTTTATCTTAAAGATTTCACGCGTACTTATTATTATCAGAAGTACACTGAGAGAATTTTTTTCTCATAATTTCAATTTTCTCATATTATCTAAATGAACGGAGATTCTAAGAAATCTAAATCAATACAATATTTAAAAGTACAAAAAATGATTTCAGAAGAAAAGAGCCCATGTACACCTGCTGATGCTAACTTTTTTCACCGAAGTGGTGAACAACGACAAATTAAACAACTGAGTTGAAGGTTTAATCGATAATCAGCCTTCCGTTTTATTTTGTGCTTTCTTAAATACTAATATTTTGCTTTCTTGCAATAACTTAAAAATAAATGCTTGCGTAAAAATTCTTAGGAAATGTGTCTTGTGCATTTTGCAAAGTAATACAGTTAAAAAAGTTATTATACATTTTGTTAACTGTTGCATTTTCGCTAGCGGAAATGCACTTGAATGAACAATAAATACAAATTATTAAAATTCTTCGGAGTTGTTGACTGTTGCATTTTCGTTAGTGGAATTAGTGGGACATTTTATTAACTGTTGCATTTTCGTTAGCGAAAATGCACTTGGACAAACAATTCTTTGGAAAACTCAATTAATAAATATTCGTATTCTACACACACAGTTAAGCTTTTCGGGTTTTAATACTCTCGCAACAAAGTTGCTAAGGAGAGTATTATAGTTTTGTTCACATAACGGTTGTTTGTACATAAGTCTTGTAACTAAAAGAGTCAGATACAGTGGTACCTCGACATACCAGTGCCCCAACATACGAGTTTTTCGAGATACGAGCCGACGAGCAAGTGATTTTTGCTTTTAGTTTCGAGCGAAATTCGAGATACGAGTCCGGTTCGGTTCGGTTCGGTAGTAACACGCAGTCGCGCCATCACGATCAGTTAGCAGCGTGCTTCCGCTGTGATAAGTTGTGCAGTTGTGTTCGCGTTTTGTGTTGTGTTTACATTTACAGTTGTAGTTTATTTATTTTTATAACCATGGATCAGCAAGTGATTTCTAGTTTTAAAAAACTATACACCAAGCATCTGTTTCGGCGCTGCTTTGAAGTGACGGAGAACACAAACCTCACCCTTTGAGAGTTCTGGAAGGACCACTTTAATATAGCGATTTGCCTTCAAATTTTCGATCAGGCCTGGTTGGGAGTTACAACGAGGACCTTGACCTCTGTATGGAAAAAGCTGTGACCTGAAGCTGTAGCTGAAAGGATCTATGAAGAATTGGAACCCGGTGTTTCAGTAGAGGAGGATATTGTATCTCTGGGGAAATCCATGGGTCTAGAGGTGGAAGAGAGGGACGTGCACGAGCTAATCGAGGAGCACGCCCA
>NW_026091785.1:0-9459 GCF_024586455.1 Bactrocera neohumeralis | reverse complement strand
CAATAATTAATGTCAATCAGCATGGGTTTGCCCCGGGGCGCTCCACTGTGTCAAACTTAGCTTTTAGTGATTACTGTATGTCTGCATTCTCCCTGGATTTCAAGTAGATTGTGTCTACACAGATTTCTCTAAACCCTTGATAAAGTATCACATAATATTCAAATTTAAAAAAAATTATCATCACTGGGATTTCACTGGCCTTCTTGATGGGGATTAAATCATATTTGCAAAACAGACGATGCGTAGTCACTGTCGATGAAGTGTCATCTGATTCGTTCATTGCTTCTTCGGGAGTCCCACAAGGAAGCGTCTTGGGTCCACTTCTCTTTGTGCTGTTTATCAATGACATCTCCTGTTGCTTCTCTTTCGCCAACTTTCTGTTATATGCAGATGACTTAAAAATTTTTGCATAAATCAATAACACACAAGATGTACTCAAACTTCAATGTGATATTGATACTTTTCATAATTGGTGCCTGAAATCGAAACTTTTCTGAATGTAGATAAATGCTCACAAAATCTCCATGGTAGGGACGCAACATATTATCTTCTAGCTACAGTATTTCTAATTGCGTCCTAAAATGCGTTACGGAAATCAAAGATCTTGGGGTAATTTTTGACAACAGATTTTCTTTCAGTAATCACATCAACTATATCACTTCAAAATCTTTTCTGTACTTGGCTTTGTCTCACGGAAATTCTACAAATTTTTCCGACCCCACGTTAAAATTACTGTACACATGTTTTGTGCGGTCCATTTTGGAGTATGCAGTAGTTTATTTAAGACCATATCGCATATCGTCAATTAACAGGATCGAGTGTGTTCAAAAGATCTTTCTTAAATATGCTCTCCGCTCCTTAAAGTTTGTTGACCCAATACCATCGTATACATCGCGTTTATTGCTTTTACATCTTAAATCGCTGGAAAATCGAAGGTCCGTTCTCTCACTTTCATTTGTCTACAATGTGTAATTAACGGGGAAATTGACTGTCCCTACTTATTAGGGAAACTCAACTTCAATACTCCCCAGCGTTGTTCCAGATCCATTTTCGCCATTTTATTACAAAAAGGAAAGTACTAATTTTGCTGAATATGCTCCCCAAGAGGGCTATGCGGGAGTTTAACTCGATCTCCGAGAAAGTTCTACTTGATTTTTCTCACTCTAGGGTATCCTTCATTAATACCCTCAATTCTGTTTTTTAGTTTAAGTTATCTACTCTTGTTATTGTAATTTTATTATTTTAGAATTCTAATATGCATCCTAGTTTTTCATTAGTCTGTAAGAATCATTGTTCATAGACTTTACTAAATAAATAAATAAATAAATATTGAGTTTGTAGTAACTTTTGAAAAACTAATATTTTTACGTGTTTTTTTCGATCGTATTAGTACCGATTTTCGGTACTATAATATATCTTAATTGAAAAAGTTTAGGTTAAAATACAGTTTACTGTAATTTCTTCAAGTCTTAAAACATTAGGTGGTTGTTTGTTCACACCGATTTTCGGTAACATAATGACTTCTTATTGGAAATGTTTAAGGTCAAAATTGAGTTTAGTGTAATTTCTTCAACACCACTATCATTAAGCGAATTCTTCAATTTGTACCGCTTCCTCCGTAATTCTACTGAAGCTAATACGATCAGGTGATTTCTTCGATCATACTTGTATTAGTACCGATATACGGTACGGTTTTAATTTCTAATTGAAAATATTTTGGTTCAAAACTTTATTTGTTGTATTTTTTCGAGATATTTTAGTAATTTGTTCAACTCTTATTGTATCTAATTTCGGTACAACAATGACATGAATGATATCTTTATCTTATATTATCTTCGACTAAAATTGTATCGAATTTCTGTATTATATTGGGTTTATGTTTGAAATAGTTAAGGTTACCGATCTTCGGTACTGTGTTGACTTTTTATGTAAAATATTTAAGTAAAAATTGTATTATAAAGTATTTCTTCTATCATATTAGTATCGATTTTCGGTACTATATTGTTACTACATCTGAGAAGAGTTAATTTCTCCGTATTTCTACCGTGGCTAATGCGGATTAAGTGATTTCCTCGGTCATAATACTCGATTTTCGGTACTGTTAACCTTTTTATTGAAATTATTCAAGATCAAGATTGAATTTACCCAAATTTTTCCTTGAAGATATCAGTATCGATAATAATATTCATTTCGCTACTATAATGTCAACTAATTTAAATTGTCTCTTATTGCTACTAAATATATAGAAATTCAGCTCTTGTAGAACAAATTTTCATACAACATTTAAGAACCCCCCTAATGCATACTAATAATACATATACCTCGCCAATAAGTTGATTAGTCCACCATGTAACCGACCATATATAAAAAAAACACCCACGCGTGGCCACTTACCATCAAGGGACGCAGCTAATGTCTATCGGCCAAAAAGTGTTGCCACAGTGGCAGCCCCAACCCGGGTTTGGGAAAAATGCCGATAGTAGCGCTAAAACACAGTGGCCGATAATTTCCCGATTATACACTTGAAGCGACAGCGAGCCGAAAAGAAAAAAAAAAGCTGTGTCCCAAGGGGAAGTAATGCAACAAAAGAAAACAAAAATACGCGCTCACCGTGGGGGGAAAAAACGTAGGCTATTATGAAGCGCACTGAAAAAAATTTTGTCTGCTTATTAGGCATTACTTTGATATTTTTCCGCCGCAGCCTCGCAATGTATGTAGATGCAGTTTAGAGGAAGAAGATAAGGTATTAATACGCAAACATGTTATGATATAACGAGTATGTTTAGAGCGGATTTACACCTATAATAAGCCTTATGAGAGTATCAGTCCATGATCTCGCTGGTGTAATACATTCCGAATGTGAATGCACTATATTTTTACACATATTCAAATCCGAGCCGGCACTGACGGTGTGTGAAGAACTTCATATTCTTTTTAATGAAATTTGAGTGCGTCTCGTTTACGGTTGTTCCCTGTATCGGGGACAAAAGGTTTAGTAAAATGCTCTTTATGGGACTAAAAACTATTTAAGCTGGATCTAGGTTCTCATCAAAACGTTTAATTAAACCTTTTTCATTTTCAGATAGTTTACTGAGGGACTATTAGTATGAGGTTCAATGCATTTAAAACTTAGTCTCGCAAAGACTTTGAAAAAATGATATTTAGCAGGAAAATAACTAAAAGAGCACAACCCTAGCTTAATAGCTTCTGAATTGGCGATTTATAAAAATGCTAATGCTTATTTTCTCTTCCACTTTCTGAGTTGTTCAAACGAAGAACTCTGAGAGCAGCTTAAAGTTCAAAAAATGTAACTCTCGGGACAGGTAGATTGAAAGAATCTAATGCCGTGAGTGGAGCTTCCTTAGACGTCCTTTGGCGTTACCAAATACCAACATAATATGCACGGTTATACTACAAGTATTTTATTTACCATTTTTCCATATTGCCCTTGTTTTGTTTTCTTTCAAACGCAATCCTCCAAGAAAAACAGCTTCTAATTTAGTTAGATGGTAATTTGGTGTCAGGCTAAGTGTGAAACAAAACGTGTGCATGCATAATTACGGTACTTATATAATTTTATATGCGATACGAGTCTCTTCATTGTAAGAGAGTTAAGACAAACATACTACATATAGCCTTGCAAAGTAAAATGTATAACTTAAAGCTAGACTAAGTACATATTAAATAAACAAAGGTAAATAGGTTAAGTACTCGGCTTACTTTACAGTTAAGGTAGGACTAAGTTTGGACGGTAAGGGTAGTAGATACTCTTCTGTTTTAATACCAATTATATCTGACCATATTAACTTAAAGAGACGGAAAAATCCTTACTTAATCTATCTAAGGCACATATAATTTCGTGTTCTTGCTATTTGAGTTGTATCGAAATCGAAACACCTCTAAATCTAGTTTGTAATCTTCTGTTTTCTCTAATAACTTCAGTGTGCGTTCATTTGTTGTGTTAGTAATGGTACTTTCCCTCTCTGAACAAGTGTACCTCGTTAGATTAGAGAGTGTCCATAATCACAATCATCACGTGTTGGGATCTGATTCACATCTATATCATTCTATCACAGCTAAACCATCTAACCATCATCTAATCTATAATCTCGGCCAAAGTTCTCAGCGTTCTACTTGATATTACAATTACATCCCTTTATATATATTATATTTTTCGCCTACCTTTGCACTGTTGGTGTGGGGATGACCACGGTTAGGCATAAGACACCCCTTTAAGCTTCCGGACCACTGCAGTATATTTCAAGCTGAGGTCTTTGATATTACGAAAGTCGCGGAGCTGGTATCTAACGCACGTGTAGGCAACAGAGTCAACGTCTACGTAGACAGTAAAGCCGTAATATAGGCTGTAAATTCGTATCGCATATCAGCCAGAAATGTCTTGGGAAGCAGGACAGCAGTGGAAAGTGTTAGCAGAAGCAAGAAACTTCACTTCTACTTGGTGGCAAAAAGGCTATTAAAGATCAAAACTGAATACAACGATCTGAGCAGAATCATGGAAAAAATATCAAAATTTCACCCAAAAGGAGAAAATCCATGCAATGCACAAAACGTTAGATCGGATGAACACGAAATTCCTAACGACACTCGATGGAAAAGACTGTAGGAACATGATCGGAGTACTAACTGATCACTGTCTGGTGGCGACACACGCCAGCAGAATAGGGCTGTTAGATGGAAAAGACTGAAAGAAATTTCTAGAGCAAGGCAGCAACTGGCCTATGTGTGGCTCATTGGCTTACCGATTAACCTAATGTACGGTATGTAATCAATTTTGGGTTTGTTTCCTCTTTATATTATTATATCCGATAAATTAAGTTTGGTACGAAGTATTGTACCCAGAAGGAATAGTCTGAGACCATATAAAATATGCATATAATGATCAACTTGATGAGCTGAGTCTATTTAGCCATGACCGAGTTGTATCTACGTCGGTCAGTCCATCTGTTTGTATATACGCGCTCTGGTCCCGCAGTGTTGAGACATCGAACCAGATTTTGCTCACACCACAAGAAGTTGCTCATTTGTCGGAACGGCCGTTATCGGACCAATATGCTGTATAGCTGCATTGATTTTTTGTTTTATGGAGAACTTTTAAAGATCAAATTATTGAAATTTACCGGCATTATTTCCAGCTAGGCCATCTGAAACAAAGTATATAAATTATTTAATTGAGGATATTAATATCGATTTTCGGTACTATATTGCTACTATATTTGAAAACAGTTAAGAAAAACTTAATTTTTCCGTATTTCTACCGTGATTAATGTGATTAAGGGATTTCTTCGATCATACATCTGAGGAGAGTTCAGGTGTAATTAATTTCTCCGTATTTCTACCGTGACTAATTTCATTTCTTCGATCACTTTAGTACCGATTTTCGGTACTGTATTAACTTTTTGTTGAAACTAGTTAAAATCAAAATTGAATTTACTGCAATTTTTCAAGAATAGTATCATAAAGTGTTTGTTTGAGGATATTAGTATCGATTTTCGGTACTATGTTGTTACATAAAGTTTCGTATTTCTACCGAGTGAATCAGTATCGATTTTCGGTACAGTATTGACTTTTAGTTGAAGCTATTGAAGATTAAAATTGAATTTCCCCCAAATTTTGAAGATTTGTATCATAAAGTATTTCCTTGAAGAATCAGTATCGATTTTCGGTACTATATTTTTCGAAGATATTGTCAAAAATTAGTTTTTCGTGATTTTACTAAGAAGAAAGATAAGTAAAGAAGAAAAAAAATTTTACCGATACTAAGTGATTTCTTTCATTATATTATTTATTTTCGGTACAATAATGTCAACTAATTTAAATTATCTTTAATTCCTACTTAATATGTATAAATCAATTCTGCTCTTGTAGAATAAGATTTGTGTATGAATGCAGACTCTTCAGTTCTGAAAATCTTTAAAGTATTACCAGGAATTGGACTTAGTAAGCTTGATTTATTTTGTCGGTCCCAGTGTTATTTATTGGTTCTACATTTTTTTTGAAATGCTAAAGATCATATGATGAATATGTGGTCCAAACAGTATTTTTTTTTTATGAGGAAAACTATAGAATTTCCATCAAAACTCCAGTTTTACTTATCAGACAACAAAGATATTTATTCAGTGCATTATTTGAACCTAACCTGAAACTTCTTTAAAGTTTTATCAAAATCGTTAGATCTTTGTGAAAAATGTCAGGATGCGCACAGTCTTTGTGAAGCAGTTTTTGAGAATTGAATATGTTTATACTGTGCTCCTTGCAAGAGTTAGCGGATCGCGAAGAGCGGTAACTTTAAGCAATTTGCAGTCAGCGCTGATTGTTTTGGCAGAACTGAATGTGACATGCACATTAGAGCGGGTCGACTTTTTACTATAAAAAGGGCGTATGCGGGAAATGTACTACGAATCATTAAGAACAACTTTGTTTAAGAGACTCTAAGTCTAAAACCAGTTTCCAGCCAGCGATTTTTAAGGCGAAATTTAAGAAACTTAGATAATCAATTAGATCGGACTCGGAAACCGATTAGACCCATAGTTTCTTAGACAAAGTTATTAAGAATGATTTGTAGAACATTTCCGGGTACGCCATTTTTTCGTTTTTTTTTTTTGCCTCTCTGTAAATCGACCCGCTCTAATGTACACATATAATACCTATAAATCGCTATTTTCTGTCTTTTATAGTAATTCACTGCCGTAATTTCCCCAAAATCTTCTATTATCCACCAAATGATTGTAATATGATTTATATAATGCCATGTTGTGCGAGCTAATAAATCGAACAAAAGGCAAATATGCATTACAAAGAAATATAATAGTGTCGAGCAAACAAATGTTGAATAGTTTTTATTGTTTACACGCCAACGCCACTCACGAGCAGCGCATAAATAAATTCCATTGTGCAAATGTAAACAATTACCACTACCACAGAGCGAAGGCCATCGTCAGCCAGCCAGTCAGTCGAAGTCCTAGCCTAATCGCTACTGCCATCGTTATCCTTTTCGCCAATTATCTACCAACAACATTTGAGCCAACATTCGCTCTTAGCTTTTAATGCGAATGCGACTTTTACCGCTCTTCGCCAGGAATCTGATTTCACCTCTTGTGAGCATATGAGCACATGTGGGTGCGTGTGTGTTGGTGTTGTTTGTGCTTTTGCAGAATAAACAAAAATGCCGTCACTAAAAGCATATCGCGTGCCGGCAAATCAAAACAACAAAACAAACAAAAGCGTATTCATACGATTCCTACAATCGTGCTTTACTCCAGCCGACAAATATGCTTCACGAAATGGCGCTCACTTGCCAGTTGGCAAAACAATCTCACATGCAACTACTTATTTGCCACCAACTCAAACAATTCTTCGACTTGCCTTCCTCCTTACCCATTTAGCGCCTTCTTCTCTATGCCTTTTAGTGAATTCTTTGCTTTGTTTTTGTATAGTTGGGCGCTTTGTTTTGCCTGTCAGGCTGCTCCATTTCCCCGGCGTGGAGGCATTTCGCCATAGACCTCACTAAAGCACGTAATTCTCTCATTCCGCCTTACACTCCCATTCGCTTTTGTGTGTATTTATTTACTTACTTATCGACTCATATGTGAAATATACTTAGTTCCGTGATTCCGCTGCCCTCAATACTGTCTACGCAAATATTAGTCGGTTTCATATGTCAAAATATGTATGCAATGTTTATTGTACTGTTAAGTGAATGAGTCATGCATGAGTTTTTTGTTAAATATTTTTTTTTTTATTATTATAGGATAGATAGATAGTAAATATTGAGATATTGCACTGCGACCTACCGGGTCAATTGTGCTCGACCCTATATCACATATGGTCACCAAGGTCCCGCAGCCTGAACAATTGCTGGGTAATACAGAATCAGGTGTTCTGGGGTTTCCTGTTCCATGTCGCAGAACCGGCAATTTGCGCCTATGTTGATCAAGAACTTCCTGAGCCTGCAGCACCCTGTGCAGAGCGCGACAAGTAGACGGAATTTGCCATACGAGTTAACGCAACAACAATTTCGATGCAATTCTGATTATGAAAAGTGTTTTACTTACTAATACGTCAACTGTAAATGGTCGCGGTGAACTGGTTCAAACATCGTCCAAATAATGTCCTGTGTTGGTTTCCGTTTGCGACAGAAGGTTTTGCTATGCGTTTAGTGGGATTGGCAGAGAGTAATCTACAATGAGCTCCTCCAATCCCACTAAATCGGATATGTGCCGAGGCATGGATCATCTGTAGTAAGCAATCGCGCAGAAGTGGCCAGCTTTCACCAATAGGAGAAGAATTAAGTTCCATTAGGGCCACGAAAGTCTATACATATCGCTAGTGACTTTTCGAAGTTCCGGGAGCTTGATTGGGAGGTTTTTATGCATCCACATTATTTTAGTTCGGAACTGGCCTTAAGTGATTACTAGTGATACTGTTAACGACACATGTTTTTGCTGGTATTCCTTGTTTTTTGTTTAGGGGTTACATAGGTTCCTAGATAAAAAACAGGCTTTTTGAACAATTTTTTCTCATATAAAAAAGGAAATATTTTTTTAGAATTTTTTTTGCGGTTACAAACATATACTATTAATACAGAAATTTTTAAATTTTTGGAAAAAAAATATTTTACTCTCGGCCATTGCGACACCATTTTCCGTGCCCTTCGGAACAAAGATGCGCCCGCGTTGGATAACTACTTACATGATGATCTAAAGTGAAAAAATACGTGTTTAAAAAAAGTTGAGTTGCCACTTTTCGAAAAGAGTTTAAACCAAGTAAAAGAGAGTTTAACTTTAACCTCAAACGGCAGAATGCAATTGTATTAAGGGAAAATTTATTTTAAAAAATTTATAATTAATTTTCTAGCCGACAACTAACTTCTACATATTTATAGTTTTTCCTTTTGGATTCTTTCTTATCATATTTGAAATAGTTTGCATCACAATAAATTCCGTCTGCAACAAATATATAAACTTCTTATTAACTATACTCGTAAATAAATTCAGTGTAGTTCGTGATTCATGAATAATGAGCATTCTGCATTTAATTATGAGTTACGCAATAACATTGCAAATCAACCAATCAACAAGCTCGACACACACGCTTGGATTTATTACACATTTTTTATTGTAAAAAAATAGGTATATTTTTTCAAGACTTCATATTTTTTACCAAAGCTACAACATAATTGCTTATTAACCTTTTATTCACAACAATTAAATCAGATTTATTAACCACTAATTAGTGGGCAGCGCGAGTTCACTGCCAGCTTGTTAGGCGTGATATGGGAGCGCATAGCGGGCCCCGAGAGGCGTAAAAAACGCGCTTTGAAAGCGTTAATTAATCGAAAACACATTCAAAGTTAATTTATTCCTGCATTGCACACAAATTCTCGCTAGCTGAGAGTGAAAACTTGGCTGGTAGCGTCTATTCGTACTTGCATATGTAGTT
>NW_026091784.1:0-8524 GCF_024586455.1 Bactrocera neohumeralis | reverse complement strand
GTTACTTTTTTTTTCCTAACCATGGCCATCGTAAAAAAAAAAAAAACGACAGATTAGTTTGAATTATAGTGTAAATATTTGTCAGTATTCACTCAAAAAAAAATTGTCTATTGTCTCTTTGCTGTGCATCTATACTATAATTCCTTTAATATTCCTAAAAATCTAAAACATGAAGTTTCAAATAAAAGTATTGTAATAAGTATTGTTTTGACTTGCTAAAATATGCCTCAATGATTAGGCGGTGCAGTCGTGCCGGTTAATAGTTAAAAATAAAATGCCAAACCAAAGGCGAATTAGACGAAAAAGGAGTTTAACAGGTCGAAGGAAGTAGAGGTGAATGTTATAGATAAAAGGAATTTTTAATTGTTAATGTATGTATGTATGTGAATTGACCTGTTTATTAGAGCCGTAGTCATGCAGGATCTATGGCAAGTTATTTCAAAGCTGCCCCAACCTCCGTAGTTCTTCAGGTAGTTTGTGAGTTGACGAACATATGTTTATAAAAAGCAAAGACTGGAAGTGAAAAGGTAACTGTACTTTTCATTGTTTTATATTCGTAATATAGTGTATATATATACTTTATTGTTTTATTATTTGGTGAAATTGTTACTAGTAAGAAATGCTTTACGACATGTTGTCATTATTGAAAAAGTTAAACTTCGCAAGAATTTTCGTACAAAAATGTGCCGCAGGTTTTTTCGAAAGCTGTTTAGAAAAATGATTTGAGCTCTTGGCAGGGACACTATTTGGAGAATATTCGGCAGCTAAAGAGTTCTATTGCTGCTGCATCATTCGAAGCGAAAAATTGCGGGAGCCTACAGGGCGCGGACCATATTGCTTCGAATACATGGATCATATATCATAGGGTATGTCCATTGCATGCAGATCATCGAAGAATCCTCCTACGCCCAGCTGTTTATTCTAGACACGGATCAAGCAACTGATATAAGGAGCACAACATAATTCAAACTGCGATAGGTATTTGTTGAGAAAGAAACCACGAAATGCTTTCAAAAATATTAACCCCTTGGCAAATGAGTATAATATGGCAGGTTGAACGCGAAGAGAAACAGAGACAGAGAAGAAAATCGCAATGCTCGAATTAAAGCATCGTTTTTTGCTTAGATCTGATTATTACGTGATATTCACCAAAAATGAAATACCAACTTTTGGTGGAAAGGTTATTTTTTATTAGGTGGTGATTTCAGGCAAGTTCTTCCTGTGGTGCCCAATGGCTCAATCACGCCGCTATAGTTGGTGAATGTTTGAAACGGTGCTCACTTTGGAAATTTTTTAGGTGTCTCAAACTCTCAACGAACATGCGTTCTAAAGAATCATATACAACAAGTTTTCTTTTGCGTGTTGGAGAAGGTCGAGAGCTCTCTCCAGAGTCGAAAATCAATATACCAGAAGAGATAATTTTGCTAAATGAAAATTTAGTGGATTGGGTATTTCAGCCTCAGTCTGGTGTTATTAGTCAAAACCATTTGAAGGATCGGGCAATTTTGTGTCCAAAAATGATCGTACGATAATAACAATAGCGAAATAGTAAATATGTTGCCCGGTGAAGAAAGGGTATATTATAGCGTGGATACTGTCGTTTCTGAAGATCCTCAAGAGCATGTCGGATTCCCTACAGAATTTCTAAACTCCCTTAATTTCAGTGGAGTAGCGCCTCATGAGTTAAGGCTTAAGGTTGGAACAGTTGTGATGTTAATCCAATCTTAATACATATGAAGGGTTGGTCAATGGGACTCGCTTGATAGTAAAAGTACATTGTAATTGTTTGAGGTCGAAATTTTAACCGATGAATCACAAGGGAAACAAATTTTATTGCCCTGCAGCAAATTTACAGCCCAGTTGGGATCAAAACTTCCTTTTTTATTTTAAAACGCCGCGAATTTAATAATTGTGGCATTCGCAATAACAATAAACAAATCTCCAAAGGCAGACTCTAGCAAGTTGGTGTTTTCCCCACAAGATGATTGTTTTACGCATGGCCAGCTTTGTATGTCGCATTGAGTCGAGTACGATCTCTCAAGATATCAGCAGACTACGACCAAAATAAAACCACTACGTGAATGTAGTTTCTTCATGAAGTACTTGAATAAATTGAAGTTTTTTTAAAAAAATTTTTTTTTACTTTTCATTTTAAATAATTTTAGTCCCCTTATTGTCGGGGTTATTACTATGATAATTATTAAGAATAGAAATGAAATGAAAGAAAAATTGGCTTTAAGTGAGTTTATGAAATTAAGGGAATGAATAAATGGAGAATTAAAAATTAAAAATAAAAATATACATACATACTATAAAATTAAATAATTATATCTTTATTGTTTACAAAGTGTGATAGAGCTTTTCTGAGGTCGTCGTGTTCATAAATTTCATATTGGAAGTCTATTTTTTTTTTTTATTTTCTAAACTAGAATTTTCGTTTAATTTAAATTGTAGCAACATGCTGTGAAGGATACAACGTGCCAAAATCCATCTACAACAATTTTTATAATTAGTTTCATTTGTTAATCGGAACCGTAGTTCTTTTAAAACTGCAAAATTTTTCTTTAATTTCCCAAAACAAAATTGGCAGCATCATGGACGCTTCTTGGTATCCAATTGTCGCTTGTCTAATTCTTAGTGAAAAGTCACATACTACTTGCATTTTTATTTCTTCTCTAAATGACCAACAAAAAAATGTAGATTTTAAATTAATCAATGCGGTGATAACCCGCTCTGTCACTTTGGTAACAGTTCCGCCATCGCCTATTCCAAACAATGTTGCAATCTTTCTAATAGAGGCACTCTCTCTTCTTGATCATAGACGAATAAGTATTATCTTTAGATGAAGATCGTTGGTGATTGTTTGTTTTGGAAAACAGGGTCCTGCTTGATTAAGGATAATATATAGTTGTACTCAAAGATTTCTATGCAACATTTGTCGCATGCCACTATCAAATCTGGGAAGAACATTATTGACCCATTGCGAAGATTTTTGTATCATCAAACGGGTACTTCTCCGATTAGCTAAAATAAGCGCTGCATTAATGCAAAATTTATTAAGATATCGTCATCCTCGTCACTGACTTTAACAAATTGTAAAAAAAATATCTTCGGTAGGTAAATGACGATTAGAGCGATGCTGGTTCCGTATTTGACTCTGTTTGCTGCTTCTAACAGACTTACTTTCTTTGTATTGTTGAAGTTAAGCTGTTTCAGCATTTTCTTCTATATTGAGTGGTGCGGATGATGGTTGTAGGATGGCTGGTAGTGGTTTACTTTGCTGTTGTTTTTTGGTTATAAACTTTTTCCGTTGATAACAATAGTTACGTTGGTATACAAAATGATGAAGGTCCTGTTTAGAAATGTAGATTCGTTGTTTATTAAAATTTCTCCGTTGTATTTATTTAAAAGTAAAATTCCAGGTCCCATTTCCTCTATAGTTGGGATATGCTGATTGTTGTCCTCCATGCAGTTTGGCAAACGACTTTTTAAAAGATTATTTATACAAGTATCATTACTTAAATCTACTACATTATTGCTTAAGCATATTTGTAGGGAATTGTATTTCTTACAATAATTTTCTATTCCATAAATTCCTTTTCGCAGTTTAAAATTTTGTTAAAATTGTTCTTGTTGATCCTCCGTTATTTTTACTGCTCTAATATCTAATGTTTTACAATTTTGGTTTTCTACGGTTGGGAGGCTAACAATATAAATTATAATTTTGCCATTAGTTGTAATTTTAATTTCGGCAAATTCCAGTGCTTCGTCTATATTTACATATGGAATATTGTTATTGTCTATTACTTCTTTCACAATATTTATTTCTTCATTTGATAAAATAAAAGAATTTATTATGTTGGCTTTTGCTCAATGTATTGCGTATGCAATATTTAAAATTTCTTCCTTAATTTTTTCTAATTTATATTTTAGCTGTAAAAATGCTTCAATTTCTAAACTTTTTTCATTTTGCATGGTTTTAAATATATTATTTGTAATATTTGTTATCTCGCTAATTTTGCCAACTGTAAGTTTGTTAGTTAATACCTGATTATTGTTATTTTGTAAGACATTATTTATTTTATTTGAAATTATTTCGTAGTCTTCTTGGTCAGGACTTCCTGCAATCCATTTCCATGCGCTACCCAGGAAATTTATTGATCTTTTTATTTTTTGTTCTACTTTGAGATTGTTAAGTTGGGCTCTTATCTGTGTTATCAAGTGGGATATGAAGGGGTAATTGGGGTTTTTGCGGATAGTTTCAGTTTTGATAGTCGCTTCTATGTACTAGTCAAGTGTGTCCGTATATTTTTCTATGTCAATTTCATGTATTATCCTAAATGTTTCTGTTTGTAGTCTAGCCGTTCCCTTTTCTATTGTTATTAATTGTGAGTTTGAGTAGTCGAGGATCTGTACTTCCGCAAGGCATAGCGGTAGTAATATTCTGAAAAAAAATTTCGTACATATTTAGTTACGTATTCTAGCTTTGTGAATTATTGTTCCATTGTTTTGTCATCTCATGTAAAAAGTACGTGTATCCGAACGTTACATTGTTTTTTACATACATTTAGAGACTTTTTGCTGCGCTCCTACTTTAACATCCTTGGTTTTGTCATCTCTTGTTAAAAAAAAACATTCAAGTGTAAAAAATAAGAAAGTAATAAGTGTATCCGAACGTTACATTGTTTTGTCCATAAATTTAGAGACTTTTTGCTGCGCTCCTACTTTAACATCCTTGGTTTTGTCATCTCATGTTAAAAAAAAGAAACATTTAATTGGAGAAATATTGAAATACTGCTAAAAGTGATTTTCTTCTCGCTGCTTACAATGCCGAGGAAAAGAAAACGACCTGACATAGGTCGTCGAAGTCGTGTAAATGTGCAACGAGCTACTTTACGCTCCAACCGCACTAATGACCAGCGAGATGCTGATAATGATAACAGTCGTACAAGTATGGGAGAATTACGTTCAAGAGTAAATAACTATCAAGTGGATAGGGGGAGAATGGAACGAGTTCGTGCACATCGATCACAACAGCAGCGAGCACGGGATAACGAATTTAATCGATTCCGCAGACGCAATGCTCCTGTAAACCTCGAACGAGGAGCAATTTCCTACGATCCGGAATTTTATTATAGTGCCGACAAATCTGTGACGATTGAAGTAATGTCAATCATTTGTCAACATAGTAAGGCATTAAAGCACAGTAGTGAACCTGCAGGATTATGTTGTGCAGGTGGCAATGTACAATTGCCTCAATTGGTTCCACCACCTGAACCGTTACACACATTAGTTAATGGGATGGAAAGTGAGTCTAAACACTTCTTGGCTAACATCCAAAAATATAATAATTGCTTCCAAATGACATCGTTTGGTGCAACACATATAGTACAAGACGGGTTCATGCCTACTTTCAAGGTAGTATACCATAATTGTTTTAGTGAAATTCTAATTTGTATTTGTATCACAATTAATTTAACCAGTTCTTAAACAATTACAGATACAAGGACAAATTCATCACCTACTTGGGGGCAATGCTGCCAGTGCCAGATGCAGATCATAAATTTTTGCAAATTTATTTTATGGGCAATCAAGATGTGGAAGTTGATACACGTTGTGGTCATAATCCAACCGTCAAGCGAATCAATGTCCAACAACTGCAGACATTTCTTCACGAAAATAATGAATTAGTGAAGATGTTCAAAATGGCACTGGATCGGATGCCATCAAACAGCCATAATATTGTAATAAGAGCCGACAAAACACCTGCTGGAGAGCATGCAAGGAGGTTTAATTCATCGACAATAGATGAAGTGGCTATTGTCGTTGTTGGAGAGAATTTGCAATCAAGAGATATTGCCATGAATTATTATGCATACAGACTCATGATCCGTGGAGGTGAAGTAAATCACATTTTGATGTGTCAACGGCTCTTTCATCAGTATGCAGTGGACATGTACGTCAAAATTGAGACTGAAAGATTGACATAAATCCGTCTTAACCAGCAGCAGCTTCGATCTGAAGAGTACATTCATCTTCGCGACGCAAACAATCAATGCTGACGGCAATGTAAATAATGTAGGAAGAATGACAATTTTACCGGCCACTTACATCGGAAGCCCGCGCCACATGCACGATTACGCTCAAGATGCGATGTCTTATGTTCGAAAGTATGGCTGTCCAGACCTATTTATTACATTCACCTGTAACCCACAATGGATTGAAATAAAAAAAGATCTGCTACACAACCAAACACCACTTGATAGGCATGATATCACAGCCAGAGTTCACAAGCAAAAATTAAAATCTTTAATGAATTTCATTACAAAGAATCGTGTGTATGGCCAAGTACGTTGTTGGATGTACTCTGTTGAGTGGCAAAGCGTGCTTTGCCACATGCTCATATATTAGTCTGGTTGGTTGACAAAATAAGGCCAGAAGAAATTGATTCCATTATTTCAGCCGAAATTCCTGATGAAACGGTTGACCCAAAATTGCATACGATAGTAACTAAACACATGATACATGGACCTTGCGGAGTTTTCAACAACAGCTCACCCTGTATGATCGACGGAAAGTGCTCCAAACGGTACCTGAGAAACTTGCTTGCTGAAACCATCTCGGGAATCGATGGTTACCCACTGTATCGTCGGCGATCAGTTGAGGACGTGGACGATCTGTAGATGTGAAGATAAAAGGACAAGATGTTCATGTAGACAATCGTTGGATTGTGCCGTTCTCGCCCATATTGTCCAAAACTTTTGAAGCTCACATCAACGTGGAATTTTGTAACTCTGTGAAATCCATAAAGTACATATATAAATATGTTAACAAAGGTAGCGACATGGCCATGTTCGCAGTAACAAACACAAATGATGAAGTGTCTCACTATCAAATGGGTCGCAATGAGGCTATTTGGCGCTTATTTTCGTTTGCAATTCATGAAAGACATCCCACTGTATTGCATTTTGCAGTTCATTTAGAAATGTGTATTTCAACCCAAACAACGCTGTGGATAGAGCGGCACGTCCACCTGTGACCACATTGATAGGTTTCTTCTCAATTTGTGCAACTGATCAATTCGCTCCTTTGATGTATGCCGATATGCCGCGCTACTACTACATGGAACGCATCATCAAAGTCTTTTCAGCGTCGTAAACAAGGAACACCGCTTGAAGGATATGAAAATGTATTTGCCACAGATGCTATAGGCCGTATATATACAGTACATCCTAATAATGATGAATGTTATTATCTTAGATTGTTATTGGTGAATGTTCCTGGTCCGACATCTTTTCAATAATTGCGAACAGTTGATGGACATCTGTGTGCGACTTACCGTGAGGCGTGTCAATTATTACGGTTGCTTGAAAAAGATTCGCATTGGGATGATACGCTCAAGGATTCCGTGATATCTTCATCGCCGCATCAAATTCGCACACTGTTTGCGATTATAATATCGACATGTTTCCCCTCAAATCCGAATGATTTGTGGATGAAATATAGGGATGACATGTCTGAGGATGTGTTGCATCGCGTGCGTTGTGAAACTTTGAATCCTACATTGGAAATTACGGCAGAGATTTACAACGACACATTGATCATAATAGAAGATATGTCTTTGTTGATAGCAAATAAATTATTGTCGTGTTTGGGCCTGACAGCACCCAATCGTGCTATGCATGATGCATTAAACCATGAGTTGCAAAGAGAACCCAGTACGATACTCGAAAGCTATGACGGCAGTTCACTGTTCGCAATTGAACGGCGAACAAGGTTGCGTACGATCGTTTTGCCTGAAGCTGTAAACAGTGGGTCTGGGGATTTACTTTCGCGATTCTCTTTGGGGTCTTGATTCTACTGGTTTTTCTGCATTCCATCCCACTTTTTGCAAACGGACATGCATTTAAGGAGTTGAGGATATATAGCTTCACTATGCTTTATATTATAGTTGTTTGAATTCTTTATTTTCTCAAATGGCAGATGTAGATTCTTCTTCTTTCCTAACCACTGGCCATCGTCAAAAAAAAAAAAAACGACATGTAGTTTTGATGATTTATAATGTAAATATTTTGTCAGTATTCACTCAAAAAAAAATTGTCTATGGTAAAATGTCACTTTTCATCTATACTATAATTCTTTAATATTCCTAAACATCTAAAAGCACCAAATTTCAATAAAATTAAAACAGTATTGTGTCGTGTGTTTGTGACTTACTAAATATGCCTCCAATGATTAGGCGGTGCAGAAGTCAGCCGCCGGGTCAACTAATTAAAAATAAAATGCAAACCAATGCGAATTAGACGAAAAAGGAGTTTAACGGTCGAAGAGTAGAGGTGAATGTTATAGATAAAAAGGAATTTTTAATTGTTAATTTGTATGTATGTGAATTACCTTTTTTTTAGAGCCGTAGTCATGCAGGATCTATGGCAAGTTTTCAAAGCTGCCCCCCAAACCCCCAGTTCTTCCGGGTATAAAATTCGCTTGGGGGTTTGACTAAATATGTTTACACGTAAAGCAAAAC
>NW_026091783.1:0-6936 GCF_024586455.1 Bactrocera neohumeralis | reverse complement strand
GACAGTGTATTTGGAACAATTTGCAATCTTAAATTAAGATGTAAAATTGATTTTTTGGTACATACATATTATGCAATCGATATCAAGATGCGTAAAAATATGAACTTTACATATTTATGCAAATTAGCCGTTTTGATGTTATTGGAGTTGTCATAGAGTTGTTCTATAGCAATAGCGACAGTGTATTTGGAACAATTTTACAATCTTAAATTAAGATGTAAAATTGATTTTTTGGTACATACATATTATGCAATCGATATCAAGATGCGTAAAAATATGAACTTTACATATTTATGCAAATTAGCCGTTTTGATGCTATTGGAGTTGTCACAGAGTTGTTCTATAGCAATAGCGACAGTGTATTTAGAACAACTTTGCAATCTTAAATTAAGATGTAAAATTGATTTTTTGGTACATACATATTATGCAATCGATATCAAGATGCGTAAAAATATGAACTTTACATATTTATGCAAATTAGCCGTTTTGATGTTATTGGAGTTGTCATAGAGTTGTTCTATAGCAATAGCGACAGTGTATTTGGAACAATTTTACAATCTTAAATTAAGATGTAAAATTGATTTTTTGGTACATACATATTATGCAATCGATATCAAGATGCGTAAAAATATGAACTTTACATATTTATGCAAATTAGCCGTTTTGATGTTATTGGAGTTGTCATAGAGTTGTTCTATAGCAATAGCGACAGTGTATTTGGAACAATTTTACAATCTTAAGTTAAGATATAAAATTGATTTTTTGGTACATACACATATTATGCAATCGATATCAAGATGCGTAAAAATATGAACTTTACATATTTATGCAAATTAGCCGTTTTGATGTTATTGGAGTTGTCATAGAGTTGTTCTATAGCAATAGCGACAGTGTATTTGGAACAATTTAACAATCTTAAATTAAGGTGTTGAATCGATTTTTTGATACATACACATTATGCAATCGATATCAAGATGCGTAAAAATATGAACTTTACATATTTATGCAAATTAGCCGATTTGAAGTTATTGAAGTTGTCATAGAGTTGTCGTATAGCAATAACGACTGTGTGTTTGGAACAATTTCACAATCATAAGTTAAGGTGTAGAATCGATTTTTTGGTACATACACATTAAGCAATCGATATCAAGTTGCGTAAAAATATGAACTTTACATATTTATGCTAATTAGCCGTTTTGATGTTATTGGAGTTGTCATAGAGTTGTTCTATAGCAATAGCGACAGTGTATTTGGAACAATTTTACAATCTTAAATTAAGATGTAAAATTGATTTTTTGGTACATACATATTATGCAATCGATATCAAGATGCGTAAAAATATGAACTTTACATATTTATGCAAATTAGCCGTTTTGATGTTATTGGAGTTGTCATAGAGTTGTTCTATAGCAATAGCGACAGTGTATTTGGAACAATTTTACAATCTTAAATTAAGATGTAAAATTGATTTTTTGGTACATACATATTATGCAATCGATATCAAGATGCGTAAAAATATGAACTTTACATATTTATGCAAATTAGCCGTTTTGATGTTATTGGAGTTGTCATAGAGTTGTCCTATAGCAATAGCGACAGTGTATTTGGAACAATTTACAATCTTAAATTAAGATGTAAAATTGATTTTTTGGTACACACATATTATGCAATCGATATCAAGATGCGTAAAAATATGAACTTTACATATTTATGCAAATTAGCCGTTTTGATGTTATTGGAGTTGTCATAGAGTTGTCCTATAGCAATAGCGACAGTGTATTTGGAACAATTTTACAATCTTAAATTAAGATGTAAAATTGACTTTTTGGTACATACATATTATGCAATCGATATCAAGATGCGTAAAAATATGAACTTTACATATTTATGCAAATTAGCCGTTTTGATGTTATTGGAGTTGTCATAGAGTTGTCCTATAGCAATAGCGACAGTGTATTTGGAACAATTTTACAATCTTAAATTAAGATGTAAAATTGATTTTTTGGTACATACATATTATGCAATCGATATCAAGATGCGTAAAAATATGAACTTTACATATTTATGCAAATTAGCCGTTTTGATGTTATTGGAGTTGTCATAGAGTTGTTCTATAGCAATATTTGGAACAATTTTAATCTTATAAGATATTTGGAACAATTTATATCAATCCTATTTATGCAAATTAGCCGTTTTGATGTTATTGGAGTTGTCATAGACTTGCCCTATAGCAATAGCGGCATATTATGCAATCGATATCAAGATGCGTAAAAATATGAACTTTACATATTTATGCAAATTAGCCGTTTTGATGTTATTGGAGTTGTCATAGAGTTGTTCTATAGCAATAGCGACAGTGTATTTGGAACAATTTTACAATCTTAAATTAAGATGTAAAATTGATTTTTTGGTACATACATATTATGCAATCGATATCAAGATGCGTAAAAATATGAACTTTACATATTTATGCAAATTAGCCGTTTTGATGTTATTGGAGTTGTCATAGAGTTGTTCTATAGCAATAGCGACAGTGTATTTGGAACAATTTTACAATCTTAAATTAAGATGTAAAATTGATTTTTTGGTACATACATATTATGCAATCGATATCAAGATGCGTAAAAATATGAACTTTACATATTTATGCAAATTTGCCGTTTTGATGTTATTGGAGTTGTCATAGAGTTGTTCTATAGCAATAGCGACAGTGTATTTGGAACAACTTTACAATCTTAAATTAAGTGTAAAATTGATTTTTTTGGTACATACATATTATGCAATCGATATCAAGATGCGTAAAAATATGAACTTTACATATTTATGCAAATTAGCCGTTTTGATGTTATTGGAGTTGTCATAGAGTTGTTCTATAGCAATAGCGACAGTGTATTTGGAACAATTTTACAATCTTAAATTAAGATGTAAAATTGATTTTTTGGTACATACATATTATGCAATCGATATCAAGATGCGTAAAAATATGAACTTTACATATTTATGCAAATTAGCCGTTTTGATGTTATTGGAGTTGTCATAGAGTTGTCCTATAGCAATAGCGACAGTGTATTTGGAACAATTTTACAATCTTAAATTAAGATGTAAAATTGATTTTTTGGTACATACATATTATGCAATCGATGTCAAGATTCGCGAAAAATATGAACTTTACATATTTATGCAAATTAGCCGTTTTGATGTTATTGGAGTTGTCATAGAGTTGTTCTATAGCAATAGCGACAGTGTATTTGGAACAATTTTACAATCTTAAATTAAGATGTAAAATTGATTTTTTGGTACATACATATTATGCAATCGATATCAAGATGCGTAAAAATATGAACTTTACATATTTATGCAAATTAGCCGTTTTGATGTTATTGGAGTTGTCATAGAGTTGTTCTATAGCAATAGCGACAGTGTATTTGGAACAATTTTACAATCTTAAATTAAGATGTAAAATTGGTTTTTTTGTACATACATATTATGCAATCGATATCAAGATGCGTAAAAATATGAACTTTACATATTTATGCAAATTAGCCGTTTTGATGTTATTGGAGTTGTCATAGAGTTGTTCTATAGCAATAGCGACAGTGTATTTGGAACAATTTTACAATCTTAAATTAAGATGTAAAATTGATTTTTTGGTACATACATATTATGCAATCGATATCAAGATGCGTAAAAATATGAACTTTACATATTTATGCAAATTAGCCGTTTTGATGTTATTGGAGTTGTCATAGAGTTGTTCTATAGCAATAGCGACAGTGTATTTGGAACAATTTTACAATCTTAAATTAAGATGTAAATTGATTTTTTGGTACATACACATTATGCAATCGATATCAAGATGCGTAAAAATATGAACTTTACATATTTATGCAAATTAGCCGTTTTGATGTTATTGGAGTTGTCATAGAGTTGTCCTATAGCAATAGCGACAGTGTATTTGGAACAATTTTACAATCTTAAATTAAGATGTAAAATTGATTTTTTGGTACATACATATTATGCAATCGATATCAAGATGCGTAAAAATATGAACTTTACATATTTATGCAAATTAGCCGTTTTGATGTTATTGGAGTTGTCATAGAGTTGTTATATAGCAATAGCGACAGTGTATTTGGAACAATTTTACAATCTTAAATTAAGATGTAAAATTGATTTTTTGGTACATACACATTATGCAATCGATATCAAGATGCGTAAAAATATGAACTTTACATATTTATGCAAATTAGCCGTTTTGATGTTATTGGAGTTGTCATAGAGTTGTTCTATAGCAATAGCGACAGTGTATTTGGAACAATTTTACAATCTTAAATTAAGATGTAAAATTGATTTTTTGGTACATAAATATTATGCAATCGATATCAAGATGCGTAAAAATATGAACTTTACATATTTATGCAAATTAGCCGTTTTGATGTTATTGGAGTTGTCATAGAGTTGTTCTATAGCAATAGCGACAGTGTATTTGGAACAATTTTACAATTTTAAATTAAGGTGTAGAATTGATTTTTTGGTACATACATATTATGCAATCGATATCAAGATGCGTAAAAATATGAACTTTACATATTTATGCAAATTAGCCGTTTTGATGTTATTGGAGTTGTCATAGAGTTGTTCTATAGCAATAGCGACAGTGTATTTGGAACAATTTTACAATCTTAAATTAAGATGTAAAATTGATTTTTTGGTACATACATATTATGCAATCGATATCAAGATGCGTAAAAATATGAACTTTACATATTTATGCAAATTAGCCGTTTTGATGTTATTGGAGTTGTCACAGAGTTGTTCTATAGCAATAGCGACAGTGTATTTGGAACAATTTTACAATCTTAAATTAAGATGTAAGATTGATTTTTTGTACATACATATTATGCAATCGATATCAAGATGCGTAAAAATATGAACTTTACATATTTATGCAAATTAGCCGTTTTGATGTTATTGGAGTTGTCATAGAGTTGTCCTATAGCAATAGCGACAGTGTATTTGGAACAATTTTACAACCTTAAATTAAGATGTTAAATTGATTTTTTGGTACATACATATTATGCAATCGATATCAAGATGCGTAAAAATATGAACTTTACATATTTATGCAAATTACGTTTTGTTTTGATGTTATTGGAGTTGTCATAGAGTTGTTCTATAGCAATAGCGACAGTGTATTTGGAACAATTTTACAATCTTAAATTAAGATGTAAAATTTATTTTTTGGTACATACATATAATGCAATCGATATCAAGATGCGTAAAAATATGAACTTTACATATTTATGCAAATTAGCCGTTTTGATGTTATTGGAGTTGTCATAGAGTTGTTCTATAGCAATAGCGACAGTGTATTTGGAACAATTTTACAATCTTAAATTAAGATGTAAAATTGATTTTTTGGTACATACATATTATGCAATCGATATCAAGATGCGTAAAAATATGAACTTTACATATTTATGCAAATTAGCCGTTTTGATGTTATTGGAGTTGTCACAGAGTTGTTCTATAGCAATAGCGACAGTGTATTTGGAACAACTTTGCAATCTTAAATTAAGATGTACATACATATTATGCAATCGATATCAAGATGCGTAAAAATATGAACTTTACATATTTATGCAAATTAGCCGTTTTGATGTTATTGGAGTTGTCATAGAGTTGTTCTATAGCAATAGCGACAGTGTATTTGGAACAATTTTACAATCTTAAATTAAGATGTAAAATTGATTTTTTGGTACATACATATTATGCAATCGATATCAAGATGCGTAAAAATATGAACTTTACATATTTATGCAAATTACCCTTTTTGAAGTTATTGGAGTTGTCATAGAGTTGCCCTATAGCAATAGCGACAGTGTATTTGGAACAATTTTACAATCTTAAATTAAGATGTAAAATTGATTTTTTGGTACATACATATTATGCAATCGATATCAAGATGCGTAAAAATATGAACTTTACATATTTATGCAAATTAGCCGTTTTGATGCTATTGGAGTTGTCACAGAGTTGTTCTATAGAAATAGCGACAGTGTATTTGGAACAACTTTGCAATCTTAAATTAAGGTGTAAAATTGATTTTTTGATACATACACATTAAGCAATCGATATCAAGTTGCGTAAAAATATGAACTTTACATATTTATGCAAATTAGCCGTTTTGATGTTATTGGAGTTGTCATAGAGTTGTCCTATAGCAATAGCGACAATGTATTTGGAACAATTTTGCAATCTTAAATTAAGATGTACATACATATTATGCAATCGATATCAAGATGCGTAAAAATATGAACTTTACATATTTATGCAAATTAGCCGTTTTGATGTTATTGGAGTTATCATAGAGTTGTCCTATAGCAATAGCGACAGTGTATTTGGCACAATTTTGCAATCTTAAATTAAGATGTACATACATATTATGCAATCGATATCAAGATGCGTAAAAATATGAACTTTACATATTTTTGCTAATTAGCCGTTTTGATATTATTGGAGTTGTCATTGAGTTGTGCTATAGCAAGAGCGACAATGTATTTGGAACAATTTTACAATCCTAAATTAAGGTGTAGAATTGATTTTTTGGTACATACACATTAAGCAATCGATATCAAGATGCGTAAAAATATGAACTTTACATATTTCTGTTAAATAGCCGTTTTGATGTTCTTGGAGCTTTCATAGAGTTGTCGTATAGCCATAACGACAGTGTCTTTGGAGCAATTTCACAATCTTAAGTTAAGGTGTAGAATCGATTTATCGATACATACACATTAAGCAATCGATATCAAGTTGCGTAAAAATATGAACTTTACACATTTATGCAAATTAGCCGTTTTGATGTTATTGGAGTTGTCATAGAGTTGTTCTATAGCAATAGCGACAGTGTATTTGGAACAACTTTGCAATCTT
>NW_026091782.1:0-8893 GCF_024586455.1 Bactrocera neohumeralis | reverse complement strand
ATGATTGGTGTTTTAAATGATGTTTTATGGGGTCTAACCCCTGGCCACCAGTCCAGAGCCGTATGGAAGCTCAACTGGTAGTAGTTTTGGCTACGAGGTCCGACCGGAGTCTTAATTCTGGTACCACGGGGAGCAGGAGCCCTTGGAGTTCGCTCCAACCTGCTCATGCGGACTGGCCCCTCGGGGAGTATCGTGGTGGTTGTGGTTAAAACCCAAATCGCGGGAAGAACTGACTTTGTCAGTTGAATGTGGAGTTGCATTGCAACCGGGTGCCGGACCCAAAGCACGGCAGAGGTTTTAGATGGGCCTCGAACCCTACCAAGGTGGTTAGTGTGTCCATTCCACACTGCCAATTGGTACTGAAAATGCTTAGCATTCTCAGAGCGCTTTTGAGCGCCGTGGAGTAAGGCTGTCGTCAGCAGGTGCTCACGTAAAACACACCGGACGTTGCCCGTCAGTCCGTGCACGCTTTAACTTAGATGTGCGTAATCGGACCTATGCCTCGCCCACAAAACGCTATTAAAAGATAAAGAACTCAAGCTGGGCACAACGAATCACAACAAGGAGAAGTATCAATGATTTCAAAATCTTTAATACTATTAATATGATTAATAAATAACTTATCTTATAAATAACAGTGCATCTTTGGGCTAAATTTGATAAGATCACTTGAAAACTTAATATATCCCCTAAATAACTAGTATCAAAATTTTCCAACATCCGGCTGTCTTCACTACATAGAGTTTGGTGATGGTATATGAGGTATCTTAGAATGGTAATGAGAACGAACAATAAAATTGAACCCTTTCGCTACATTTTCGAATATTGCCGTCCTTGATTCTGGAAAGTTGCAAGAGTATGATGTCTTCGGTTACATCCGAACTAGCCCTTCCGTTTTTGTCTTTACACGTTTTCTTGACTGGGTGTGTTCAAAAGTACAGTTCTACATGGTGGCGACGGAATTACAAATGACGCAGATTCACCGCTGCTATTGTTTAATTGTCTGCTTAAACTGTATTAAATAACAGTGCTCTTCTAGGGTGCACCATGAAAGACACAGAAACTGATAAACATTTGACGCAGATAGTGATCAAGCAGTAGAACGATTAGCAGTGAGTCGACTGCTGGGTACTACGATCCATAACAGCCAACGTTTTGGTTTGACATTTTACAAGGAGCGTTCCAAAGAAAACAGGAATTTTTGAATTTAGCGCCCTGGTGGTCATGAGGACATAAATGACGATCCACATGTGGGCCAATTGAAATCTCTATGATCACTGGAAATTAGACTGACGACCAAAAATTGCTCGGAATCCAACATTTGAAGGACGATTATTTGACCAAAAATCACGTTTTAACCATTAACCACTGCCTCTATTCACCTGATATAGCACCGTGCGACCATAGCCCGGCTAACGAGCTAAAACATTCGTTCGACACGCTTTTGGACCATGCAAAAGAAGACTATTTTGAATAAAGTAAATTAATTTTACCAAAAAAAACATTTGTTTTGTTTTGTTTTTTAAGTCCTGTTTACTTTGGAACGCTCCTTGTACATTTTCTTGCCTTTTGTTACACTAGCGGCTAACCTAACCAAATTTTCTGAGAAGAAGGGCTTTTAGTACTTCCTCAAACGCTGTGAAAATGTGCAAAATAAATAGCCCGACCAATTTTAAAATTCGTATGTAAAATTATTCAACTATTCCTTCATACATACAAATGGACGAAATTGGACAACCACACCTACTTCTGTAAAACACAACTTTAAAGTTGTCGAAACGAACTAAAACTTTGCAAGGACCCACACACCGAATATCTGGAACACAGTACATTTGACTGATATTGTACAGAACATATTGGTCAACCTATGTGGTCTGGTGTTGAAATTGGAGTAGAATATTTTTGTATTGACAGCATGTCCATAAGCCAATAAAATTGGGTAAAATCTGGTCAAAATTTCATTCAATTATTAATATTAAAAGTAACTTAATTAACGCAAATGAGATAATTATGATATAAACTCAACTAATTTAATAAAATGAAGAAAGTTCAGCCAGAGAATCAGAAAACAGATATTAATGATATGGATATAGACCAACAAAACGGGTTAAATTCTAGCGGTAAGTCAGAAATGATTAAAACGACTGGAGTAGGAGCAGATCTGCATTGATTGCAACTAACCATACCAAAATCAGCTGATGGTTGGATTTAGTTCAACATTTAGTTTGCCACTTTTTTTCCATCCCCTGCTTTCTATCCTATTAAATGCGTTTTTATTTCACTATGAATTAATTTAATACCTACTGTATCGATATCCCTTATTTTTTGTTACGTGGAAAGCCACTTGAATTTCAGTTTATAGATTAATACAATTTATTTGATAAATTCTTATCCTAAACTTTACAAGTGACATGATGCATGACCTTGTAAAAAATCTATACTCTAGGAAATATTTTATAAAATAACATTGAGCATTTTCAAGAAGAATTGTGGATGACCTAATCATTATGGTAATTTTTCGGTATACTTCTTATAAACACAAATTTATTGATGATTACTTGTAAAAGTACAGCTTGTAATTCATCCAATTTTTTTAAAGTTTAAGGCGTGAATTGCCAGTCAGTTGGAAATTCTAATTAAATAGTTTGATATACTAAATACTAACTTACTAACTTAGTACCTGGAGATATTTAGGTATTTCAACAAACACATGTTCCATAAATTAAATTATATAGGATTATGTTCTAAACGTTGTAATGTTTTTTCTACTATTAATACAAAATTTTCCATGCAACAAAAATTTGTAATTGCGCTAAGTTAATGGGCAAGCTGATTCAACTTGACGTATGAGTAACCTGAACATAAACAATCCAAAAATTAACGTTTGATTGACAGATATCTTATTTGCACAACAATATATATGTTAGTCAGTTGATATCCCAAAATTTAGCAACTTGTTTGCTTAAGAAGCTAATAATGAGAGGTGGAAGCGTATATAAATGCCAGTTGTTGCAAGAAAAATCTAACTCCTTACAGTTTAAAGCATTATTTCATTTCATACGCGGACATTTATTCAACGATTTTCTTCTCGATTTCCTATTCTTTACGGCCTTGTGTTAGTAGTAAATATATATACTCAATTGCTGCATATTAGTATCGAAGTGAAGATATACAACTGGTGATCAAATTAAGAGTCCCTTATTCTGTGCAATCCTCTTCTCTAGACGTAACCACCTTTCCGGCTGTTGTTCAGTTATTATTGAACATATCATTTTCCAACATTTCTTATAAAACCCAGTAACGGACAAAGCACATTGCACATTCAATGCGCTTGAATGCAGCTACCTCCGCTGGTATCAACAGGTGACTAGTCACCATGGTAGCTCCAAATGCGAACGGAAAATGACAAAGTTCAAAACACTTTTTAGCAAATATTATTTAAATTTAAACGTGCGACTCCCCTAGCAAAGCAGTAGCTGTCTTGAGTATTTTATATACAAATATACATGTTGCGAAGCCTACGAGTGGTAAAAAGCTTTTAAAGAATTTAAAGCCAACAACGCAATGAATACCACCAACCAACGACCGTATTCACCAAATTTGGCTTCGTGTGTGTTTTTCTTGCTTCCGATGACGTTTTGTCAGAATGTTTATACTAATATATCACCGTAAATTAACTTTTAGCTGTATGTGATTTAAAGCTTCTAGCTCTTTCAGAGATGATTTAATATACATATACATATATACCTGCTGTTATATAGGTTTATAACACTCTTGCGAAGTGACAGTAACGTTAAAGGACCCCAAAATAAATTGCTGACAATACACCCCGTCAAGAAAATATCGGGAATCCTTCATTTCCACCTCTCATCCCTCGCTTATATGGAAGACAGGTAAATTTTTTTTCCTCGGTTGTAGATACAATTGTCCTTAATTGTGTTGCCAAAAATTTGCGCGATCTGTCCTGGTTGACAGTGTTGGACAGTGCAGGGTGTTTACAGCAGCTGTTTATGTCAGTCGATCTCAGTAGTGTTTGTCGAATTTTGCAAAAATTTTTAACATATTTTTGTTAAATTTCGGCCAAACACTCAGCAAATATCATTGAGCAATGACCGTATTCACCTCATTTAGCTCCATGTGACTTCTGGCTATTCTTGTAACTCAAAGAACCGCTCCGGGGAAACCGTTTTGAGTTAATTGAAGACATCAAAACAAATTTGACGCGAGAGCTGAAGGCCATCCCGGAAAGTGCCTATAAAAAATGTTTTGACGATTGGAAGAAGCGTTGGCAAATGTGTATCGATGCTGGATGCTACTTTGAACGCGATAAAATAAATGTGGATGATGATTGAAAAATTTTGTTTTATTTATGAATTTCCGATATTTAATTTCTTTAAATGCAAAGGTCATATCCTTTTAATAGATTTCATATAACTTAATAGTATCGAAACAAGTATGTATTGGCATTTATGTTACTAAGAATAACATGGAAAAACACTGAATAATAACGTTGCATCTTGAGATGGGTGAATCTCAATCCTCTAAAGTCTTCTCCATAAGTGCGAGTATCGCACAATCATTATTTACGTCCCGATCCTTTTCGAATAAAAATCAACAGAGTGACTTGTCCTGATGAAATTCCGCCTCTTGGATTATTTCTGCATTTGAATCACTTCATATATGGCAATTTTTCCTATTTACATTTTCATTTAGATTTAGATGGGCCTCGTGATAAACAGGCAATTTATTTGAGTTCTTCGGACTTTTGGAAAAATTCCAGGCGAATAAGCAAATCTAGAGGATTTAACCGGCTTGTTATTTGAAATTTGTATGAAACTGGTTTAGGTCATCATGACATATCCGTTATAATGACCATCTCAACTCAGAGTTACGAGTCGAAACTCTTGGACATATGTATCTCGATGGTACAGTCTTTTTGCGACACTTACAGATTCGGCAAAAATATGTACCAAGCTCATAATGCTAGATCTACTCGGGGGAGTTCCGCCAAAATTTCATTTGAATTGCATTTGGACGGAAATAATGGTATATCTGTATGCTAAAAATGGGTTCAATCGGGTCAATATTTCCCTGAGCCCCCATATATCAATAAGAGAGTTATCTCCTTTGACCTTGCCCTCATATAACTATCACTAGGATTTTCGAACATCCGATTGTCTATACTACATATGTATATATTGGTAATGTGAGGTACCTCAATGAAAGCCAGGGAAATTTTCTTAGTATGTGGCATGATGATAGTATAGATAAAACCGGGTCGATACTACCCCAACTGCCATATACTACATATGTATAATGATTATCTTTCTCTCAGAAACCTTATGTGTCTGTCAGTGTATGAGTTATATGTAGTGTTTGTGTTTATAAAATTTCTGATATTTCGATCTTGTGCTTGACGTTTTACACCTTAAGATATTTCCTTAAGATTTTCCCTTTCGGTTGCACCTAAACTTAGCCCTTCCTTACTTGTTCTCTTTACACTTAACACTAAGTTTTTGTAATTACCAGCTGCAGACTACGGAATGCGGTAACTATGGAAAAATATATGTGTTTCATTAACAACACTGCCCTGTGAAAGGGCATCGCATCAACACTATAGGGCACCACTTACCTACGAAAACCTTTACAATGATTTACATTTTCCAACGCGAGGATAGTTTATGGTGCAAAAGCAGGGCTATCTGTACATACCAATATATTCTCAACAACGTACGAACATATACATATGTAAATGCAAACTAATAGCATCAAACTGTCTAAAATGAAATGTACAGTATGTTAAAGTAATATATTCATATTTTCATCTACATTTAGAATAATTAATTTTGTATACCCGTTTTTGATCTTGTAGGGGTGAGTAGGAAACATCCAGACACTTTCTACGTTATTGTCCAGCCTCAGTCCTACAAGACTGAGGTTCAAACATGTCGATACCTTCTTTAGCGAACCATGACTCATGGTAGAAATTAACATTAGCCGTCTCAACAACTTTGTGATAGACTCAAAGCGATAGGTGGTACCAACGGACTAATGTTCTAAGTTGCCCAAGTCAGATCCCTGTTATAAATGAGCTGTTCACCTAACTATATAAATATATAAATATGTCTGATAAAATTAAGGGTAAATGGGGAAAAATCAACTAAATTGACTAAAAGAATTACATTTGGCACATGCCCTCTTGAAAAAGAGTCTATATAGTGAGAGTGAGAGTGTCTAGACCGTTATAACTAATAATACTAGTTTACAGTCATTTTGCGACTGTGATGTTAGTGGCTGTATCTCTTTGTTATTTTTGAGTTGCTAAAATCGAAAATTATTGTAAATAGAATTTTTGTGTTGGAGTTAAGGGATGTAGGGTCATACCACCATCATTTACTAAGCCGGCAACAATAGATGTACGTGATGGAACAATTTGACCCCAAATTCGTTAATAGGGCACCTCAAAAAACTCACACACCTCTTAGTACACTAGTCGTAAAGTTTTATTTGTTCATTTATGGCAAATAGTGATCGAAAAATTTAACCGGAAAGCAGAAATGCACAAAGCTGGGTGTATTGGAGATAGAGCATTTTTGCATTAAACTAAAATATCAGCAAGTGGTCGATACGAAGTTGTAATATAATATATGTAACATGTCGCTATATGGAATGCGATTTCAAAGTAATGTTACACTTCACGGGAATAAACTTCACTAGTATTTTTATCTTCTTTGAGTTTTTTTATGCATATTTGTAATCTGTAAATACAGCAGATGTTCATTCTATGCCGTTAAATTGCATGAACTACTGAGCAGAAAATGGAATATAAAACAATTTTTTACAAATAATTTTAGTGGACCAGCATCACAAAAAAATTTAATAAAATATGGTTTTAAGTGTGTACGTGCTTGTGTATTTACCATGACCCTAACCACAGTGCTGACAAAGTCATCAAAGATTTCCGGCCATTCAATTGCTACATTTTAGTTGGTTTTTTACATTGTCTGTTAGTTCGAATGTATATGAATCGTTAACGATGGCAATTTCAAAATATAAAACCGAACAAATATAAGCTTTTTTTTATTTTATGAGTTCAACAGCTTTTAAAGGACTTTTTCATGGCCCAACTAAGAATTGGTTTTTTCTTTTCCGCAAATACAAACATGAAATCAGGATTTATTTGCTGTATGCTGAAATGCCCAATCGTTTAACAGATGCATCACTTCATTGTCAACTAACTACAGATGCTATTCATCAGACCATCCGGTGGGGACTTCAAATTCCAGTGGGAATAGTCACCGTCGCTGAGCTTTAAGCGACCGGGGGTCGGCAGGTCGCGGATAGCCGGACAACCTGTAGGAGCAGGTTAGTTGCGAAATAAGTTTAAACGAATAAGCAATCCCCGACGAGAAGCGGCTGGAGTGGAGGTTGCGGTATAAAAGCCAGCAAGACCGTTGAAACTCCTGCGACAGTGGGCGAATCGACACCGCCCCTTGAAGTAAGTGTCCCCCGAAACATGCAAGGGCATGTTCCTCTACAGCGTCTGTTCACCATGTTAGGTGCGGCTGATATTACAACGTGACCGGTACAGCGCGGCGCACTGGGAGTCCCTGGATAACTTAACAGCGATGTCTCCGCTGTTAGGATAAAAAGGGTGATGTGAGCTTGCTCTGCCGAGGTGTTAGCCGCGTGGTGTATCAGTAAACAGCCACTTCGGTCCCTGGTCAGGGAGTGTGCATTGGGCGCAGGAGTAGTAGCCTGCGTTGCCCCGGGCGAGCGCCGGTCCGTCCGTGTTTTCCGGGACTGGTAAAGCGAAGGACAGGCCTCAGGGAACTGGGGTAGGAGCATAGTCTCCGAGGGTACACCCGTTCCTGTCTATTTCGGCCCGCCCCCCTACATACGATACGCTGTAAAAAACAAACCAATGGAGAATAATTTGAGAAACACACCAAACCAATAGCAGTGTACCTGACTGCATGATAAGCAACGGCACTCAAAGCCCTGGCAGGATGTTTTTGAAACCGATTTATCCAGGGAAACGCCGACGATTAGCGGATCCATCCATTCAAACGTGCACCAAGATTGATGCGTTCACCAAAACAGGCGTTAGTTGTTGAAAAACCTGTAAGAGCGAGGTCGTCATCACCTGCGCTGCAAGACAGCACGCCTCAACCGGAACCAACGCAACCGAAGGGTGACAATATGTCGGAATTAGGAGACGTGATCAAGAGGCTAACAGAAGCAATGAAACTGCCTCAAAGATCGATTAACAATCAGATCCGTGACCTACTTACTTCGGACACAAGACTCCACGCACGTGCCCAAAGCGAGTAAAACAGAGTCAAGGAAAACAGGCGAAATGTTCCCCTAAGTCTTACAGGAACAGACTCAACGCCGAAAAGCCCCGCGAGGATGAGCAGCTGATGCGAGACACTCCGCCTAAAGAAAAGCCAGCCAAGAGGAAGTCCAAAAGAGGAGCACCGCGTGCAAGAGGAATGAAGGAAACATTCCTATAAAAGAACGGAAGGAAGAGGAAAAGGCAGATGAATGGAAACAGGTGAAACGAAAAACACAAAACCCGATTAAAAAGGCTGTTTTGCTCCACGTCCGAGGCCCGATGCTATTATCATTGCACGCACGGGAAACATGTCGTACAGCGATATGCTTAGAGCCGTCAAAAAGGAAGATGATCTAAAAGAGCTTGGTGAGAACGTTTCGCGGATTCGGAAAACGGCAAAAGACGAAATTTTGATTGAAATGAAGAAGGCCCAGATGAAAAACACGGGAGCATATGAAAGGGAGATATGCAAAGTTCTAGGCGACCAGGCGAAAACAAGAACCCTAACCCACGAGTTAACAGTGGAGATCAGAGACCTGGACGAAATCACCACCA
>NW_026091781.1:0-5090 GCF_024586455.1 Bactrocera neohumeralis | reverse complement strand
CTTTTTTTTGTTTGGAAATCAAAATTTTTGAGTTCTCAAATCATTAATTTAACATATTTCAGTTAATTAACCTTCTTCATCTTACTGAAGTGGACATAAAGCCATAACGGCAGTGCATTTGGGAGAATTCCAAAATCTCATATTACGTTAGAAAGTCGAGTTTCTTGTATATCCCCATTTGGCAATCAAATATTGATTTCCTCAAATCTTTTAATTTCATTTTTTAAGTTTTTTAACCCTTTCCTTCATCTTATGAAGTGGACATAAAGCCATAACAGAAGTGCATTTGGAAAAATTCCACAAGCTTATATTGAGGTATAAAGTCGATATTCTTTATATACACTTTTAGCAATCGATATTTTGTTTCCAAATCTTTTAATTTATTATTTAATTTAAATTTAACCCTTTCCTTCATCTTATGAATTTGGCCCAAGGGCCATCCCGGCGTGCTTTTGGGAAAAAATTTTCCAAATCTTATTTTAAAAAAGGTTTTTTTAAAATTTATATAAACTTTTAAGCAATGGGTTTTGGTTCCCAAATCTTTTCTTCACAAATTTAATTTAAATTTCCCCCTTCCTTCATTTAAGGGAAGTGGACAAAAGCCATAACCGTTTTTGTTTAAAAAAATTTTAAATTTTTAAAATTGGGTATAAATTTAAAATTTTTTCCCTACATTTAGAATCGAATTAGTTGCTTCAAATCATTATTTAACTTTTTAAGTTTTTAATTTTTCTTCATCTTCGAAGTGGACATAAACCAAACGGCAGTGCTTTTGGGAAAATTCCAAATTCAAAAAAAAGGTTTTTAAATTTAATTTTTTTTTATATCACATTTGGCAATGATATTGAGTTCTTCAAACCTTTTATTTCTTTTATTTGGTTAAAAAAACCTTTTCATCTTGAAGTGGACAAAAAGCCAAAGGGCGGGTTTTGGGGGAAGAATTCCACAATCTTATTAAAAGGATGGAATTTTCTTGTATATAAAATTTGGCAATGGGGGAGTTGCCCAAATCTTTTAATTTAACTTATTTAATTTAAATTTAAACCCTTCTTAACACTAAGTGGACATAAAGCCATAACGACAGTGCATTTGGAAGAATTCCACAATCTTATAATAAGGTATAAAGTCGAATTTCTTGTATATACACACTTAGGAATCGATATTGAGTTGCTTCAAATTATTTACTTCACTTATTTAAGTTAACTAACCTTCTTCATCTTACTGAAGTGGACATAAGACCATAACGGCAGCGCATTTGGAAGAATTCCACATCCTTATATTAAGGTATAAAGTCGATTTTCTTGTATATACACATTTTGTAATCGATATTGAGTTGCTTCGAATCATTACTTTAACATATTTAAGTTAATTTACCGTCTTCATCTTACCAAAATGGGACATAAAGCCATAAGCTGCAGTGCATTTGGAAAAATTCCCGCAATCTCAATGGAGTATAAAGTCGATTTTCTTGTATATACACATTTGTAAATCGTTATTGAGTTCTTCAAATCATTTTCTTCTCATATTTAAGTTAATTAACCTTCTTCATCTTACTGAAGTGGACATAAAGGCATAACGGCAGAGCATTTGGAAAAATTCCGCAATCTTATATTAAGGTATAAAGTCGATATTCTTGTATACACACATTTAGCAATCGATATTGAGTTGCTTCAAATCATTTTCTTCACTTATTTAAGTTAATTAACCTTCTTCCTCTTACTGAAGTGGATATAAAGCCATAACAGCAGTGCATTTCTAAGAATTCTAAAGTTTTATATTTATGTATTAAGTCCATTTTTTGTATGTATTGACATTTAGCAATCGATACTGAGTTGCTTCAAATCATTTCCTTCACTTATTTAAGTTAATTAACATTCTTCATCTTACTGAAGTGGATATAAAGCCATAACGGCAGTGCATTTGGAAGAATTCCACCATCTTATATTTAGGTATAACGTCGATTTTCTTGTATATACATTTTAAAAAAAAAACGATATTGAGTTGCTAAAATCATTATCGTTTAACTTTATTTAAGTTACTTGACCTTCTTCATCTTACTTTTTGAAGATAATTTCCATTTAAATGTTGACTCATGTGGTTTGAAAAGAATTGCCACAATCTCATATTAAAGGCCATTTTGAGAGAGTCGATTTTCTTGTAATTCACATTTCAGTAATCGATATTGAGTTGGCCACCAAATCGATTTAACGCCTTTAGACTATTTTTGTGGGGCTACGTCATCTTACTAAAGTTTACGATATAAGCCAGCAACTATTCCATTTGGAAGACAACATTTCCGAAGAAATCTTATATCCGTAAGGTATAAAGTTGCCCAAAATTGCTTGTTTATGGACCATTTAAGCAATCGATATTGAATGAAATTATCTTCAAAAAGTACTTGTCATGAAGTTAATTTACCGTCTTCATCTTGCTGAACCGATGAGATTTGCAAATTTTATGCGTTTTTTTAAAAAAAATCTTATCAAGTTATAAAAGTCGATTTTCTTTTGATATATACACATTTGCAATCGATATTGAGTTGCTGGAAATCATTAATTTAACATATTTAAGTTAATTAACCTCCTTCATCTTACTGAAGTGGATATAAAGCCATAAAACCATTGCATTTGGAAGTAAATTAACCTTCTTTATCTTACTAAAGTGGATATAAAGCCATAACGGCAGTGCATTTGGAAGAATTCCACCTTCTTATATTTAGGAACAAAGTCGATATTCTTGTATATACACATTAAGCAATGGATATTGAGTTTCTTCAAATCATTTCCTTCACTTATTTAAGTTAATTAACCTTCTTCGTCTTACTGAAGTGGATATAAAGCCATAACGGCAGTGCATTTGGAAGAATTCCACCTTCTTATGTTCATATATAAAGTCGATTGTCTTGTATGTACACATTTAGCAATCGATATTGAGTTTCTTCAAATCATTTCCTTCACTATTTAAGTTAATTAACCTTCTTCATCTTACTGAAGTGGATATAAAGCCATAACGGCAGTGCATTTGGAAGAATTCCACCATCTTATATTTAGGAACAAAGTCGATATTCTTGTATATACACATTAAGCAATCGATATTGAGTTTCTTCAAATCACTTCCTTCGGCAGTGCATTTGGAAGAATTCCACAATCTTCTTTTTTAGGTATAAAGTCGATATTCTTGTATACACACATTTAGCAATCGATATTGAGTTTCTTCAAACCATTAGTTTAACATATTTAAGTTAATTAACCTTCTTCATCTTACTGAAGTGGACATAAAGCCATAACGGCAGTGCATTTGGAAAAATTCCGCAATCTTATATTTAAGGTATAAAGTCGATTTTCTTGTATGTACACATTTAGCAATCGATATTGAGTTGCTTCAAATCATTTACTTCACATATTTCAGTTAATTAACCTTCTTCATCTTACTGAAGTGGACATAAAGCCATAACGGCAGTGCATTTGGAAGAATTCCACAATCTTATATTACGGTATAAAGTCGATTTTCTTTTATATAAACATTTAGCAATCGATATTGAGTTGCTTCAAATCATTTACTTCACTTATTTAAGTTAATTAACTTCCTTCATTTTTAAAAATTTTAACTCCAATATGATTGGGTTTAAATTTTTGAAAATTTTAAAAAAAAAATGGGCATATACCTTTTTAAAAAATTTTTGGGGAAACCCCCCCCCAAATGAAACCCTTTAGGGCCCTTGTAATCCCCCTTCAAAAAGATAAAAAAAAATTTAATTAAATTGAAAAAAATGTTTTTAAAACAACTCAATATTTAAATTATATAAAAATTTTTTCCCTTAAAAAACCTTTAAATTAAAAGGGTTGTGGAATTTTTTCCCAAATGCCGGGGTTTTTTGAAAATTCGAAGGGAAAAGGGTTGAAACTTAAATAAGTAAAATAAATGATTTGAAAAACTCAATATCGATTTAAATTATTAAAAGAAAACCTTTTAACCTTAATATAAAAATTTAAATTAAAAGGGGTTGTAAATTTCCAAAAATGCCAAAAATTTTTAAAAAATTTTCAGAAGATAAAAGAAGTTTTAATTTAAAAAATTTTAAATTAAATGATTTAAAAAACTCAATAGGGTTCCCAAATTTAAAAAATAAAATCCCAAAAAAAAATTTTTAAATAAAAATTTTTTTGGTTTTTTTTTAAAATATGATCCTTTATGTCCCCCTTCAATAAAGGATTAAACTTAAATAATTAAGTAAATGATTTGAAAAACCCAAATTTCGATTGTTTAATTGTATATACAAAAAATCGACTTTATACCTTTAAGATTTTAAAATATTTCCAAATGCACGCAATCTTATTCCCAAAAATTTAAGATAAAAAAGGGTTTAAATTAATAAATTTTTAAATTTGTTTGCCAATAATTCTTTCCAAATGTGATATACAAAAATTTCGACTTTATCCTTTTTATAAAGGGGATCCCTTTTTTCCCCCTTTATGAAACTTCCCAAAAGATGAAAATTTAACTAAAAAAAATTGAAAATTTTTGAAAAAACTCAATTTCAATTCCAAAATTTTAATATACAAGAAATCGATTTTATACCTTAATAAAAGTTTTGGAAATTTTTCCAATCCCCGTTTATCCCCCTTTACCACTTCTTAAGAAAAGGGTTATTTTTAAATATGTTAAACTAAGGGTTTGAAGCAACTCAATATGGGTCCCAATTTTTTAATGTAAATAAAAATTTTTCTCCCCAATAAGATTTGGTTTTTTCCCCCAATGCACTGCCGTTTATGTCCATAAAGTTTGAAGAAGGTTAAAATTTAAATTTAATGGTTAAAATGATTTGAAACAAAAGGGGGCCAAATGTTATATACAAGAAAATGGGTTTTTAAAAATTAAGGTTTTTGAATTTTTTCCCAAATGCCCCCAAAACTTTTATTTTTAAAATGAAAATAAATTAAATTTAAATTTAAGTGAAAAATGATTTGAAACAACTCAAAATCGATTTTTAAATGTGTATATATACAAGAAAATCGATTTTTCTTTTATAAGATTTAAATTTTCAAACCGTTTGTTTTAATCCTTCAGAAAAAGGGAAAAAAATTAAACCT